>NW_004443946.1:25991495-26000348 GCF_000243295.1 Trichechus manatus latirostris | reverse complement strand
GCTAGAAATAGAAGTACCATACGATCCAGCTATCCCGCTCCTTGGAATATATCCTAGAGAAATAAGAGCCGTCACACAAATAGATACACGCACACCCGTGTTCATTGAAGCACTGTTCACAACAGCAAAAAGATGGAAACAACCCAGGCGCCCATCAACAGACGAACGGATAAACAAATTATGGTATATCCACACAATGGAATAGTAGGCAACGATACAGAACAACAATGAAGCTGTGAGACATCCTATACCATGGAGGAATCAGGAGGGCATTATGCTGAGTGAATTAACTCATCGCAGAAGGACAACTGTTGTATAAGACCACTATTATAAGAACTCAAGAAAAGGTTTAAACACAGAAGAAAACATTCTTTGATGGTTAGGATGATGGAAAGCGGGGGCAAGGGTTATTTACTAACTAGATAGTAGATAAGAATTATCTTAGGTGAAGGAAAGGACAGCATTCACTACAGGGGAAGTCAGCACAACTGGACTAAACCAAAGCTAGGAAGTTTCCTGAATACAGTCAAACACTTTGAGGGACAGAGTAGCAGAGGTAGGGGTCTGGGGACCATGCTTTCAGGGGACATCTAGGTCAACTGGCATAACAAAGCTTATTAAGAAACTGTTCTGCATCCTACTTTGGTTAGTGGCATCTGGGGTCTTAAAAGCTTGCAAGCAGCCACCTAAGATGCATCAACTGGTCCCAACTACCTGGAATAAAGGAGAACGAAGAACACCAAAGACACAAGCAAAGTATTAGTCCAAGAGACAGAAAAGGCCACATAAATGAGAGACTTCATCAGCCTTTGACCAGAAGAACTAGATGGTACCCAGCTACCACAAATCACTGCCCTGACAGGGACCACAAAAGAGAGTCCCTGATGGGACAGGAGAAGGGTGGGGTGCAGAACTCAAATTCTAGTAAGAAGACCAGACTTAATGGTCTGAGACTGGAGGAACCCCGGAAAGCATGGCCTCCAGATTCTCTATCAGCCCAGAACTAAAACAATTTCCAAGGCCAACTCTTCAGACAGAGATTGGACTGGACAGTGGGACATAAAGTGATACTGGTGAGGAATGTGCCTCTTAGCTTAAGTAGATACAAGAGACCAAACGGGCAGCTTCTGTCCGGAGGCGAGATGGGAGGGCGGAGAGGGTTAGGAGCTGGTTGAATGGACATGGGGAATCAGGGGTGGAAGGGAGGACTGTGCTGCCACAGTACGGGGAGAGCAATTAGGGTCACATAACAACAGATGTATAAATTTTTGTATGGGAGACTAACTTGAAATGTAAACTTCATTTAACTACAACAATTAAAAAAAAAAAAAAAAGAATCCTTAACAACCAGAGGTAAATGCATGTTAAAAACCAAAAATTTTTTTTTATATTGGCAGGTAAGAAAAAATTCTGAAACTAGATTTTACTATAACATTTAAACTTCAGCTGCTACAGCAAAACTATTCATCATCATGATGCTGTCCCTGAAAAGTAACCAGAAGGAAAACTGTTCAGGCTAGCCAGACTCCACTGCAACAATAGCTGGACTAGCTGAATCTCTTAAAGTAATATGAACTCATTGATGAAAATTATTAATTGGAATTACATTTGAGGACAAAGCTGGGGTTCACAAAAGCCTCAGCAAACAATTACAATTCTAAAGACGCACACAGTTTCCTTCACATTAGGTCTCACTTCTGGGATTTTTAGCAATGCTAAACTTTGTTATATACAAGGAGTTAGGAAAAAAAAGAAGAAGAGTAAATGCAATAAACATAAAGACACCAGACAGTCCATTGGTCTGTTCTATGTCCCTTCCACAAAAATACATATATATATCAATATAGCTATATATACAAGCATATAGACTTACATAACCTCTTTCTCAGTCTCTCACATTTTAGTTAAGAGACAAGGTGAATACTTTCAAATTGTGCTACTCTCTCTTATACAATGTAAGTCGAAATGAAAAATAGTACAAGTCTTTTGGAGGGTAATTTGGTAATATCTAGCGTAAGTACATGTGTATTTATTCTTGGACCCAGCAATTACACTTTAAAGAATTTATCCCAAAGATACACCAACAATAATACAAAACTACATGTAAACATGTGCCATGTAGGGCTATAGCAGGAACCAAATATTAACAGTAGCCTGAGTCCAATCTGGTCACATTAAGTAATTTTAAACAAGATATTTGGCATCTATGTATCTCTGGCTTTTTATGACTATGATTGTATAGCTTTATCCATGTTCCTAATACTCTTAGGCTTCTTGATTAACTTGTGAAAGAAACACACAACCAAAGAGGCTGAAATTCTACAACAGCCACACTTGATCATTCACCATTGTTTAATTTTTGAAGTCAAACAAGTTCCGTTATACGATAACCCAACTAACATGATCAAAGTCAGTAAAAGCCAGGCGAGCAATACACTGTTTAACTGAATCCAAATACAAAGAAGAGAAAGAAAAGGGCAGATAAAATCACCATGTACAAGGTTTATGGATTTGGCAATGAAGGCAACAGGTATTTGCTTTTCTTTCTTTATGCAAGTAAGGAAAAAATATAGCTACAAACCCTGCTGTTTTAACATTTAACATTATATAGAAATCAGGAGTCAGTAAACTTTTTCTGTAAAGGGCCATATGGCAAATACTTCAGGTTTTGTGGGTCACATCTGGTCTCTGTCCCATATTCTTCTTTTTTAAGCAACTCTTGAAAAATGTAAAAACCATTCTTAGCTCACAGGTTGTACAAAAACAGGCCATGTCCAGATTTGGCTACAGGCAATAATTTGCTGACTCCTGATGTACAAAATCATGAATAGAATATAATTTATTGAATAAACTATTATTATTAATATTAAAAACAACTTCCCTTAACCCTTAAACCCAAAAAACTTAGATCAAAAGGAAAATATGCAGATTAAAAACCTAATACGCTTTAACACCCCTCCCAACTGATATGAAATCAAAGAAAAGCTTCACATAAAATGATCTACTCAATTGTTAGCTTCATGTTTAGATAAGCTACCAGAGGTGACTACCTCTGCTAGTGACTACTATGGGAGAATGATCTAGTCCAAAGAGTAGGTGTGCATTTTCCCTGACAGTAAGAAAGAAATAGAGAACAAACAAAAATGCTCACATATCCTGAAGATAAGATCCTTTTGTAAACGGAATACCCTTAACCGGGAGTCTATAAATGCATAAAAGGATTGTATTTTCAAAGAATAGTTGAGAAAGCTGATTTAAAACTTTTCATATTTGTGTTTATATCCACTCCAAGCCAATCTTCAAAATGAGCCCACTTTTGGAAACGTATCCTCCACCTGTGCTTGTTGAAATCCTACCTGTCCTTCCGAGGTTCAATCCAAATTTGCTGTCTAGTCCATGAAGTCCTCACTGGTTCCCCAACCAGACTTGGTATCTCCCTCTTTTGAACTCTCCCTGCACTTTGACTGTGCCTCTTAGGAAACTGAAAACACTTTGCCTTGGATGTTGCTTATTTATATACTTATCTCACCTCAAATTGTAAGCAAATGGACTCTGAGGGAGGGTAAGGTGTCTTAATCATATTTTTGTCCTCCACAGTGTTCTAGAAGTAGATTAGGCTTATGCTCAATAAATATTTACTGAATGACTAGGAAGAGTACAACTCTGAAACAAAAAACATGGTAAACGCATGCTGAAGGAATAGTACAACTCTTCCAATTAACTAGGGTAATATTCACCTGCTAAATATATATATATATATATAACCTGCAAAAAAATACATATATACACAAACACATATACATACATACATATATGTGTGTATATATATACATATACACATACACAAATGCTACATAACTCTTGACTAATAAGATTTTAAATGGGGATACTGGGTCCCCATTCTCTAAACATTTCTTCCCTTCTCACCCATATTGAAAACTCTGTTGAACCAATGTCAGGTAGAAGACAACAGTTTGCAGGAAACAAAGAGATTTGCAGGTGCTGCATAAATGCTACTATGCATTTCTGATGAGAAAAAGTGCCATGATAATGGCCATAACTATGTTTGAGTTCCTATAAATTCTAAGGTGATTACTAATTCAACATCATTCTGAAATACTTACAGGAGTAAATAAGAGCTGGAAAGAGAGTTTCGTTTCTCTCTTGAGCTGTTTCAACCAGCATACGAAGTGGACCTTTTGGACACAAAACAGCCACTAAATCTAGAAAGAGAAAATAAAAAAGACATTCAATAAAATGTACTGGCTAAACATGTAAATGGGTGTGTTAGGGAGGAATTAATCAAGGGAAAAAGGTTTAATGCTTTTTTAGGGGAGGTGGAGGGGGACACAAAGAGGTTGAATATGAAATAAATGGCAGGTAAACTTGTGGCTGGCGGTGGGGGGGGGGGACCAAAACCACACAGTAATATAAGATCTGTGGAAATTTTATTTTGAGTTTGACTGTTATTTGCTTAGTCTACAGAGAATCAGCTCTGGGCTCTCACCAGTTTGAAGGAAGGAGGCAGAGACAATGACAAGACAGAACTATTCTAGAGCAGTGGTCAACTTATAACAAGCAGAAATGGGAACAAGCCATTTCCAAACAAATTATACTTACGACCTACAGAGTTACTCAGAGAGGAACTTAATAGAGCAGATTTAATAGAATTTTCCCAAATACAAAGAACAGAATAGAAGAAATAAGCCCCTTCTCCTTTTTAAAAATGGCGTATGTAATAGAGATTTTGCTAAAATAAAAAAATAAAAGAATAGTATATGTACTACTCAGGAACACTTGAAATATGAGAGCAGTAAAATTTAAATGAAACAAGGTAATTTATATCTCTTTGCATGAGAAATTTTAGTATTTCTTTAGTTCTCCTGTCAAATAAAAGTACTTCACAAATATTCAGGTCTTAGAACACATGTGGTACTGAAAATGGCAAATAACGCCAACCTTACTTTACAAAAACAGCAACTCAGAGAGGAAGGAAGCAATATGCCTAAGTTATTCTTACTTCTGATCTGCCACCATCTCTTTCCATTAACTGCAATTTTTCTAACATTTTCTCAGTGTTATGAAAATTGAGAATAAAGAAATGTAGAAAATAACTTCCAATATTTAAAAATATAAAATAGGGGTTGCTAAACTTATAAAGGAAGACTTAATAGCTTGTGTTGACATAACTGTTATTCAGATGCATTTAATTTAAAAACCTCTTACTTCCAAGTGGTCACGTCTCCTTGAACAGCGATAATAACACACACTTACACACATAAAGCAATTTCTGCTCTCACAACTTACAGTTTATTTTGAATCAGAAGTGGAAAATTTGCCTTGCTTTGAAATATTGAGATTTTTCAACACATCATGTAATCATTTTGGTTTTATGATACAGTCCTCTTTACAGAATTGCTAAATGATAAACTTTTATTTTTATGTGTTTATTTTTAAAAATATCTTATTGTGTTTTAGGCCAAAGTTAACATAGCAAATTAGGTCCCCATTTAACAATTTTTATACATATTGTTCTGTGACATTGGTTACAATTTTCACAATGTGTCAGCATTCTCATTATTTCTGTTCTGTTTGTTCTGTCCATTGATCTAGTTTCCCTGCCCCTCCCTGGCTTCTCGTTTTTGCTTTCAGGTAAATGTTGACCATTTGGTCTCATATAGTTGATTGTTTAAGGAAGCACACTCCTCACAGGTGATATTGTTTATTTTATAAGCCAATCTATTAGTTGGCTGAAACGTGACCTCCAGGAGTAGCTTCAGTTCCAAGTTCAAAGGGTATCTTACGATAATCGTCTTGGGGGTTTCTCTACTCTCTATCGGTTCAGTTTAAGTCTGACCTTTTTTTAGGAATTTGAATTTTGTTCTACATTTTTTCCCCATTATATCCAGGACCTTTTATTGTGTCCCTGGTCAGAACGGTGGTGGTAGCCAGGCAGTATCTAGTTCTTCTGATCTCAGGCTAGAAGAGGCCATGGTTCGTGTGGTCAGTTAGTCCTGTGGACTAGTTTCTTCTTTGAGTCTCTAGTCTCTTTCATTATCTTTTGCTCCAGATGAGTACAGACTAATAGTTGTACCTTAGATGGCTGCTCGAAACTCTTCTATTTTTAGATAAAAGTAAATTAAAATTAATTTTTTTTTGAGAATTTCAAAACCTTTGTGACATATTAAAACATCTTGAGGCCTTATAAAATGGAGTTGAAAATCACTGATTACTGGGTATAAAAATCTCTTATTTTAAAGAACTCAAAGCTCTGTGGAGATAATTGTTTGTTTTAGGTGTGGAAGAAGTAGTGTAGTGTAATAGAAAGAATACTGGACTTGGGATTCAGATTCTAGATCAAACAATATAAGCTTGGGCAAATCATTTACTTCTATAAACCTTGGGTTTGTTAGCAGTAAAACAAGAATAATAACTGCCTTGCTTACTTCACAATATTGTATTAAAAAAAAAAAAAACCAGCTGACATTTTTTGACAGATACTGTCCTAAATGTTTTACATGTATTATTTAATTTAATCCTCGCAATAACTGAGACTTAGAGGTCGAGTAACTTGTCTGCAGCCATGTAGGCAGTAAGTGATAGAAGAGTCTGGACTGAACCCAGGTAGTCTGTCTACAGAACTGGAATTCTTAATCGCAGCTATACAATAATAGATAAGTATTCTCTAAACTATATATTCAAGCATGCACACACACACATACAGACAGAATGTAGCCGTGACATAGTATTGCCTGAAAAAAAAAAAAACAAACATACCATCTATGTGAAATACTGTGTGAGAAGGGAGAGCAAGAATTGGTGTATTAATTCCTGAAAACATGATAGCACTTATCTTCAGACAGTAGGACTCTGGTGGTTTTTTATTATGTAACATAAGGCCATTATGGAAGTTTGGCATAGAGAGTATATGACTTCTGGTTCTACAGAGTTTTGCCTATTTCTCAAATAGGACAGAACCAGTTCAATTCTACTTCCATAGACTGTCAATCAAATGGGGATGACAAGGTTTCCTACTACTGGTCAAGTGACATTTTAAAAAGCATCTGAACAATGATAAAAGAGCACTGTCTTATCACAATACACAGACCATATACTCACCTCTGGGAATGGACCTCTTTTTGGCCTAAATGTAGGGCCGATATCCAGAGCACATACCTGTACAGCTGCCTGGGTTATTCATAGTTGGGGTACATTCTGAGTGTTTAGGACCACTGCCACATTGGTTTGTTAAAGAATGTGAATCTCACACTACCCAAACAAGCTTTGTTTTCAAAAGAATAATTCTGCCCAAGTTGCCTTATAAAAAGTAGGTAACCTAATTTGATTTTAAATATTTATTGAGCATTTTATGTGCCAAGCACTCTGCTAATGCTTTTCAACACGGATTTAATATACTGAACTCTTCCAGCCCTGAGAAGCATTGTTCACATTTTACAAACTGGCAACTAAAGTTTAAAGAACCTGAGTCACTTTCCGAAGGTCATAGTGGTAGAGATGGGATTTGAATCCAAGTCTTCTGACCAGAAGTCCATGGCTCCTTCCAGTAACCCATCACTGAGTTAAACTGGGGACAGTAATAAAACATTAAGATCTCCAAATTTTTGAAATGTTTATATGAAAAAGATAATATAGCTAATTATTAATGATTGGCTATGGGTTGTAACTGTTATGATTTTCCTTAAGTCAGTTCTGTTACATCATTTTCCTTAAGTCAAGATAACTAAAAGAGGAAGAAAAACACAGCAGTGAGGCACTTCTGTGACAAACAATATGTCAGTCCTGGGTTTTTACCATATACTGAAATCACAGCCAAGATGAGCCACGCAGTCCATTCAGGAAGGTACTTGATAAATACCAGGGCCATGAGGGCACTGATCATAATGAGATATGCCTGCTGGAGTCGAAGTGGACCTTTCCAGTGGATGGAAATCATCCCCACCACACCAAAATTCCAGATCAGGAGTGCAACAGTAATGTAGTCCATGGCAATGTTGTATGTTTTAAATACTTCCCTGTGAAAAAATTAAAGATTTTAAAAGATTCATATAAAATAATCTTTACCAAAACATTGTTTAGAACTATAGTTTTCAAACATTAGATATTCATATCCCACCTTCATATTTTTATCCTATCCAGTGTCAATTGTACTACTGTTTATTTAACATTTCTTTAAATTAATTCACTTTTTTTTAAACTGAAGTTAAGCTTATTTTAAGAGGAAACTTTGTAATATTCACATAAATGTGAAGCCAGTATCATACTCCATAACTGTAAAAATAAGTACATGATTATTAAAAATTAAAAGGAGACCATATACCACCTAAAATGCCAGACTATACTTTGGGAATCCCTAGTTTAAAATATTTGAAATTGGAAAAAGTTAAACATGCACCAATAGATTTTCTAAGTAGGACATAAATGAGTGGAGCCCTGGTGGTATAGTGGTTAACAACTCAGCTGCTAACCAAAAGGTCGGCATTTCAAATCCACTAGTCGCTCCTTAGAAACCCTGTTAAGCAGCACTACTTGTCCTACAGGGTCGCTATGAGTCGGAATCAACTCGACAGCAACGGGGTTTTTAGGACATAAATGATGTCATTTTCATACAAAGATATTCAGGATAGACACACACACACACACACGTATATCTGTATTTTATAACCATGACACATTGTCGTCTGAAAAATAAAAGATCCCATTTATGTGAAATAGTGTGTGAGAAGGGAAAGCAAGAGATTGGTAGATTAATTCCTGAAAGGATGACAGTATTTATCTTACAATGGTAGGATTCTGGTAATTTTTACTTTTCTTCTTAATAATCTTATAAAATAT
>NW_004443946.1:25952871-25991395 GCF_000243295.1 Trichechus manatus latirostris | reverse complement strand
AACTCAAAAAGATGCCCTACATAACTGAGGAGAGAGCAAGAGCCCGATATAGAACAAACTTTGGGTTATGGATACTATACAGAGAGATGAGCCCTCTTCCCTTTGAAATTCCAAAATAAAGTAAATGTTAAAATTTCTGGACAATCTAGCTATTTGTATCAAGCATTTCAATATCCGAATTGATAGTACTCAATAAGTTTCCCTCCCTCATCCTGTTCCACAGTTGCCGTTTTTAGAGGAAACTACCATTACTAATTTCATGTGACTCCTTCCAGAGATAGTCTACATACATAATATATACATATGTGTATGTATATATATATATATATATATTAGACACAAATTATAGTATATTATATATACTGTTCTGTACCCTGGTGGTGCAAATGGTTAAATGCTCAACTGCTAACGGTTCGAACCCACCCAGCAACTTCGCAGGAGACAGACTTGGCAATCTGCTCCCACAAACATTATGGCCTAGAAAATCCTATGGAGCAGTTCTACTCTGTCACATGGGGTCTCTAGGATTTGGAATCGACTCGACAGCATCTAACAATAACAACAACCAGGATTTTTTCTCTTAACAATATTCATGGAGAACTTTCCATATCAGTACATCAGAGCTACCTGATTCTCTCTAATAAACTAGTTTTATACTGATAGACATTTAGCTTGATTCCATTCTTTTGTTATTAAAAACAATGTTGCAATGATTATCCCTGTAAATTACTGGGCTCTGGACACATGCATTTAAAATCTTAATGAATATGCCAAATTACTCTTGATAAAAGTTAAGCACAAATGTGTGAGTGTTTCTTTCCCTGCACCCTTGCCAGCTTATGATATTATCAAATTATTTGATCTCTGTAACCTGATGTATAGCTACAATTAGCATTTATCTTAACGAGGATTAAAATTAACTGCAGTCTTGAGTTCTTTTAGTTCCACTTATTATATGTAAGGACTACAATATTAATTTGTCTTAAATACCAAGTACAATCTATGTTTGGAAATAGTTATAACTTGATGGAAACAGTTAACTTAACAGTAATTTATTAACAAAGTAACTGCTTTAAGTGACAGTCACAGGGTCAACACAGAGTTAATTTCTCAAATACAGATCATATATTTCACCACTTACCCCAAATAAATGAATGAGAAAAAGAACAGCAACAGTAGAGATGAAATAATAAGCCAGGCATGGATAACCTGGGGGGAGGAAAAAAAAAAGAGTACCAATATAATTAACAGATTCCACAAACCTTAAAAAACGAAAATTTCTCACTTCAAAAACAGTGTATCTGTAAATGTTATGCTTTTCAAACGGCAGAAGAAAAAATGGCTTTGGAATCAGTGTATACCTATATGGAACTCTCTGGTGTTGAGTTATTTGTAATATAAAAATATGGTCATCTGTGATCAGTGATCGTACTGTTATAATTGTTTCGGGTCAGCATAACCACGCTCATCTATGATGGCGAACTTAATCGATGAAGTTGTGTATGTTCTGACTGTTCCACCTACCAGACGTTCCCCCGTCTCTCTCCCTCTCCTCTGGCCTCCCTATTCCTGGGACATGACAATATTGAAACTAGGTCAGTTAATAACCCTACAATGACCTCTAAGTTTTCAAGCTAAAGGACGAATCCCACGTCTCTCACCCTAAATCAAAAGCTAGAAATGATTAAGCTTACTGAGGAAGGCATCTGGAAAACTGAGACAGGCCGAAAGCTAGGCCTCCTGTGCCAGTTAGCCAAGTTGTGAATGCAAAGGAAAAGTTCTTGAAGGAAATTAAAAGTGTTACTCTAGTGAACACACAAATGATAAGAAAGTGCAACAACAGCCCTACTGCTGATACAGAGAAAGTTTTAGTGGTCTGGATAGAAGATGGAACCAACCACAAGATTTCCTTAAGCCAAAGCTTAATCCAGAGCAAGGCCCTAACTCTCCTCAATTCTATGAAGGCTGAGAGAGTTGAGGAAGCTACAGAAGAAACGTTTGAAGCTAGCAGAGGTTGGTTCATGAGGTTTAAAAAAAAGAAGCCATCTCTACAACACAAAAGTACAAGGTGAAGCAGCAAGTGCTGATGTAGAAGCTGCAGCAAGTTATCCAGATCTAGCTAAGATAACTGATGAAGGTGGGTACACTAAACAACAGATTTTCAATGTATATGAAACAGCCTTATATTGGAAGAAGATGCCATCTAGGACTTTCATAGCTAGAGAGAAGACAATGCCAGGCTTCAAAGCTTCAAAGGACAGGCTGACTCTTGTTAGGGGCTAATGCAGCTGGTGACTAAGTTGAAGCCAACGCTCCTTTACCATTCTGAATATCCTAGGGCCCTTAAGAATTACGCTAAATCTACTCTGCCTGTGCTGTTTAAATGGAACAATAAAGCCTGGATGACAGCACATCTGTTTACAACATGATTTACTGAATATTTTAAGCCCACTGTTGAGACCTACTGCTAGGAAAAAAAAATTCCTTTCAAAATATTACTACTCATTGACAATGTACCTGGTCACCAAAGAGCTCTGATGGAGATATGCAAGTAGATTAATGTTGTTTTCATGCCTGCTAACACAACAACCATTCTGTAGCCCATGGACAAGGAGTAATTCTGACTTTCACATCTTATTATTTAAGAAATACATTTCATAAGGCTACAGCTGCCATAGATAGTGATTCCTGTGATGGATCTGGGCCAAGGAAATTGAAACTCTTCTGGAAAGGATTCACCATTCTAGATGCCATTAAGAACATTCATGATTCATGGGAGGTGGTCAAAATATCAATATTAACAGGAGTTTAGAAGAACTTGATTCCAACCCTCATGGATGACTTTGAAGAGTTCAAGACTTCAGTGGAGGAAGTAACTGCAGATGTGCTAGAAATAGTAAGAGAACTATAAGTGGAGCCTGAAGATGTGACTGAATTGCTACAATTTCATGATAAAAATTTAATGGATAAGGAGTTGCTTCCTACGGATGAGCAAAGAAAGCTGTTTCTTGAGATGGAATTACTCCTGATGAAGATGCTGTGAACACTGTTGAAATGACAGCAAAGGATTTAGAATATCACATAAACTTAGTTGATAAAGCAACGGTAGGGTTTGAGAGGACTGACTCCAATTTTGAAAGAAGTCCTATTGTGGGTAAAACGCCATCAAACAGCATCGCATGCTACAGGGAAATCTTTTATGAATGGAAGAGTCAATCAATGCAGAAAACTTCATTGCTGTCTTATTTTAAGAAATTTTAAGAAACTGCCACAGCCACCCCAACCTTCAACAATCACCACCCTGATCAGCAGCCATCAAAATCGGATGCAAGACCCTCCACTAGCAAAAAGATTACAACTCACTGAAGGCTCAGATGATGGTTAGCATTTTTTAGCAATAAAGTTTTTTTTTAAAGTATGTATATTTTTTTAAAGACATAATGCTACTGCACACTTGACAGACTACAGTATAGTGTAAACATAAGTTTTATATACACTGGGAAACTCACTTTACTGCGGTGGTCTGGAACTGAACCCACAATGTCTTTGACGTATGCCTGCACATACTGGCTTAGGATCGCTATGAGTCGGAATCAAACTGACGGCATCGGGTTTGGTTTGGTTACTGGCTTAGTAAATTCACAAAAAAAGGCTGGGTTAATCTTTTACGAAGTCAAGGGGCCAAATATGTTAATTTGTTATTTTAATATGAATCTTTTTCTTAACTAGTGAGGTAATACACACACACATTTATCTACCAGTCTATTGATGTGTCTATTTATTGGCCAAGTATATTTCCTGCATAATTTCTATGGTCTTTTGACCATTTTCCTTATAGGATGTTCATAATTTTCTTAAGGATTTATAAATGCTCTTTATACGGTAAAAATATTAACTCCTTGCCTGCAACAACGGTTTAAGTATTTTCCTATTTCGGTTGGTCATTTATCTTATAATCTTCTGAATTACTGCATGAATTTGAAGCCTCTTCTGATGATGACAAAATAACGTCCCTCTTTTTTTAAGAAAACAGGACTTTCTCACTTTGTGAAAATCTCTAGTTCGGCTCTCCTGTGCTAAAGGCTCTGAAAGTAAGGGCTGCTGCTTCAAGGAATACAGTATCCCCTCCATACCCTGAACTATCCAGGCCAAAAATCATGTGACTTTAAAAAGTTATACTTCTAGCTATAATAAATGATATGTAATCATTAACTGCTTTTTCTGTTTCTACCTTCTTCTAGGTCTGTTTGGTTTTTTAGCTTCTTATACTTTCCATAGACATTGTACAACCAACCACTGACATGACAAATCCTCAGTGCTTACTTCCAAACAGGTCTTGGCAAGTTTCTGAACTTCTGACTCAAGAATTCCTTTTATTTTCTACTCAGAGTCGAAATAAACAACTTGTTCCTATAGGATTGGCTGTGCTTGCTAAGACTTGCACATTAAAAACTAAAAACAACTGAATAAGGAAGTATGGAATTCTGGCTTGAATATGAACTTTTTACACTGTCCTAAAAAGCATAATTAAAAGGTACACAAAGTGATGAGAAATATATCAAGACAAGTTCCAGGTAAGACGGAATAAGCATATTCTAGCCTATCTCTCCCACTAAATGCAACTATAAAACTGGGAGAGAATGCATGGAACAGCTAGCTGCGGATTCTGAAAGTAAATACAGGTCGATGGACCAGGGAAGAAGAACAGAATTAGAAGTGCCACCAAACCTACAGCGAGTTTACCATGTTTTTTCCTCCAGTATCCCCCAGCCTGACCTCAACACAACCTGAAACCTGGTATTAGTGAGAAATGAGAGTTCTAGGAAAAGCTCTCTAGTTGTGGCCTGAGGAACAGGAAAGGGGTCTCCTAATGCTCAGAGAGAGTGTGGAAATTCCATTTTTCCTTTTTTTTCTTTTCTCCATTCTCTCACACCCAGTCCCCAAATGATCCTGTGGTGACAACAATGGGGGCAGCAGGAGCCTAAAATTCAGAGGGAGGAGAACTTTCCTCTCTGATAGAGGAGCTGTAGTCCTCCGAGAGTGGGTCCGATAGCCATTTATTTCTCTCCCTGTCCTCCCGCCACTTGGTCCCTGCCTCAGTTCCCCATCTGTAAAAGTGGGATAATAGCAAGGCCTACCTCATAGAGCTGGTGTGACAATTAAATGAAACAAGGCATGCAAAGTGCTTAGAACAGTGTCTGGTGCAAAGTAAGTGCTAAGTAAGCGTAATCAACTACTATTATTGTTAATATTATCAACAAAGAAATGAGGGATGCTGGTACAGGGTCTATATTTAAAGAGGGAAAAGAGACAAGATAGTAGCTGGGTCAAGTAATAGCTTTTGTTGGGAGAGAAGGAGAAAGGAGAAAGGCATCTGGGGAAGACCTACTATGTGTCAGGCACTGTGCCAGCCACATTACACTATTTCATTTAATCCTCACAAGGAAGATACAATGAACTTAACTATTATCGTTCCTTTTTTTATCTCATTAATGTGCACTGATGTTTACCTGTGTTTTATTGACTATGCAAAGGCATTCCACTGTGTGCATCATAACAAATTATGGATAACACTGGAAACGGTGGGAATTCCAGAACACTTAATTGTGCTCATGCGGAACCTGTACATAGACCAAGAAGCAGTTGTTTGAACACAAGGGGATACTGTGTTGTTTAAAATCAGGAAACATGAGCATCAGGGTTGTATCCTTTCACTGTACTTATTCAATCTGTATGCTAAGCAAATAATCCGAGAAGCTGGATTATACGAAGAACGTGGCATCAGGATTGAAGGAAGACTCACTAACAACCTGAGATATGCAGATGACACAACCTTGCTTGCTGAAAGCAAAGAGAACTTGAAGCACTTACTGATGAAGATCAAAGACTATAGCCTTCAGTATGGATTACACCTCAACATAAAGAAAACAAATATCCTCACAGATGGACCAATAAGCAACATCACGATTGTCATGGATTGAACTGTGTCCCCCAAAAATGTGTGTTAACTTGGCTAGGCCATGATTCCCAGTATTGTGTGACTGTCCACCATTTTGTCATCTGATGTGACTTTCCTACGTGTTGTAAATCCTACCTCTATGATGTTACTGAGGCAGGATTATATTAACAAGGCAGGACTCAATCTACAAGATTAGGTTGTGTCTTAAATCAATCTCTTTTTAGATATAAAAGAGAGAAGGAAGCAGAGAGACAGGGGGAACTCATACTACCAAGAAAGCAGCGCCAGGAGCAGAATGCGTCCTTTGGACCCGGGGTTCTTATACAGAGAAGCTTCTAGACCAAGGGAAGACTGATGACAAGGACCTTCCTCCAGAGCTGACAGAGAAAGCCTTCCCCTGGAGAGGGTGGGGTGCCCTGAATTCAGACTTCTAGACTACTAGACTGTGAGAGAATAAACTTGTTTGTTAAAGCCATCCACTCGTGGTATTTGTGTAATAGCAAATACTAGATAACCAAGACAATGATAAATGGAGGAAAGTTTGAAGTTGTCAAGGATTTCATTTTATGTAGATTCACAATCAACAACTACGGAAGCAGTAGTTAAGAAATCAAATGACGTATTGCATTGGGCAAATCTGCTGCAAAAGACCTCTTTAAAGCATTGAAAAGCAGAGACATCACTTTGAGGACTAAGGTGTGCCTGACTCAAGCCATGATATTTTCAATCACCTCATATACATGCAAAAGCTGGACAATGAATAAAAGACTGTAGAAGAATCGATGCCTTTAAACTACAGTCAGCAAAAAAAAAAAGAAGACCCTCGACGAGATGGACTGACACAGTGGCTGCAACAATGAGCTTAAACATAGGAACAATTGTAAGGATGGCACAGAACGGGCAGTGTTTCGTTCTGTTGTACATAGGGTCACTGAGTTGGAACTGACTGGATGGCACCTAACAACAACAATGTGCACAGAGAAGTAACCTGCCAGTGTCACAAGCCAGAAAATGATCAATCCAGGAAGTAAATATAGATCTGTTTGGCTCCAAAGTTTGTCCTCTACATGTCACCGCCCAAGATTGGGAAAACCCATACATGCTTCAAAGCAGAGAAAAGGAGAGGCAGTTTAAAAGATGGTGCTTTCTCTTTTATGGAAACATAGAGAAATTAAATAATTTCCTAAGGTCACTAGGAAACAGAACTCAGGTAACAATCGAGTCCAGAGTTCCAAACATCCAATTACACAGGCATTTTGTAAAGAAAAAGCAAGAAATCTGGAAGTAAATTCTAGATTACAAAAAAGGAAAGCAAAAGTCCACCTCCTCAATAAAATCTAAAAAAGAAACAGAAGAACAAAGTAGTATATAATTTAGATAAAGGTCACAAAGTGATCTAATAAAGTGGAAAAATGGAACTGGCAGGTAAACACATGCAGACAAAATATATATGGTGAGAAAAAAGGACAAAGAAAAATAAGTCACGGGCATATTTAAAATGGGGGGAGGGCAAAGCTTCCTAGCAGGGTTCACTTCACTTGCTCTTTGGCTTTCTGAGTGTTGATGACTACCTGTCAACATACACACCTTTCATCTTCCGTGTTCTCCATGTGCTGACTAATGCCAGACTACAGATGATCATCACTTAGATTAACACCTCCACCCACTCCAAGGTTCAACAAATAGCAAGGTTAAACTCTGTAATTTTAGAGCTTGTCAGCAATGAAAAGATATTCAATTTTACTAGTAATCAACTAAATGCAACTTTACACATTCTGTTTTGCCTACAAAAATTAGCACAGATTAAAAAATTTTTCATTGCTGCTGCAGACGGGTAAGACAGATACTCTCATTCACTATTGGTGTTAAATATAAATTGATACAACCTTTTTGAAAAAGGAATTTTGCATATCAAGAGTTAAAAACATGTCAATAATTTGCCCCAGGAATTCCATGTCTAGGATTTTACCCTAAGGAAATAATTTGAAAAATTAAAAAAGCTCTATGCATAAAGACATTCATTGTTTTTTATAATAGTGAAAAGCTGGAAACAACTTAAATGTGGAACATTAGGGGAAATAAATCACAATACACCCATTGAGTCAAGTATCATGTAGCCTCTAGAAATATTTCCTAAGAATTTATAACATGGAAAAATGCTTATGCCAAAGTAAAAGTTAAGATAACACCCTGATCGTATGTTTTAACTATGTTAAAAAAATACAGAAATAAATACTAGAAGGAAATAGAGTAGACTCTAGTATTTGGAAAGTGAAATTTCTATAATTTAAGAACGACCCTAAAGGTCCATGACTTATAATTAATTTATAATTTTTCTGGGGCATAAGTTTGAAACATGTGCCAGGTAGCTGAATGACTAAAATTCAGGAGTGAGTCACTTAGCTAGAGAACGACCTGGGGAGGAGGGTCTGGGAGTGTGGGTAGGTCTATGTCTTCCCTATACAACGTACCCTGTCCCAATTTTCCAAGAAAGGAAAAGATTACTGCTGTTGCAGGAGAGACGGTGAAGGAATAGATGGCTTCCAGTTTAGAAATAGGAAGATGGCCAGTCACCAACAATTTCAACACCAGCATCTGAAGGTGGATTTATTGTTCTGTACTCAAATACGAAAATCCTGATTTTTTTAGTTATACCTCATTTTATGGGGAAAATTATATCCTATGAAAAGATTATGATATATTCCTCTGGAATGTCATAAGTGTATCGCAAACCAAAATGTTAAAACCGCTTAGACTGTGATGGTATGTGAAAATTCCTGGTTTTCATTTATACAAAATGATCCGCAATAATGGGGGAAAAAACTAAAAATTAACTTAGCTCTAGAATATAAGACTTCTTTATTTACTAGACCAAATAAGTTATGCAACAGAAAAACCCAACCATAATATGAACAGGGTGGAAATCAAAGCTCTCTTGTGTCTCACGCTCACCTTATAGCACCTGTATTTGTACAGAACCACCAGGAGGATAGTCATGACAACAATGACACTGATCATGATGGCGGCATTCAGAATCGAGTGCAGGGCTCTTTGGCCCACAGTTTCGGTGTCTTCTGTGAATGGAGTATAGATTCTATAATGAAACAAAACATAAAGCCTCAGGTAAGTGTTAAATGCATATTCCAAACCACATACTCCCTTCCAACACCAGAGTTCTGTTTTTCCTTGATTCAACTAATATCTTGTAAGTCACTTTTTTCTAGTCAAGAATTTTTAACTTAAAAAAAAACAGCTATACTCTAAAATAGTTGTTTCAAAATACAAGGAACTATCTAAAATACTGAGAAGTGGACTTACACGTGAGCCAGACACTGGCTCCATCTAGTGGATGCTTTATATTGAAATAATTACCTCATCGAATGTTCTCTCTCCACAGCTTACTGGTAATTTGTTGAAGAACCACATTCTGCCACATAAACTACCTAGGCTACAAGTTGTTGTCAGAGGAAGATAATATGGCTTATAATTATTGTCCTTCATCTGTAGGGCGACTGCAAATGGAGTTGTCTTGAGATGATGCCCCATGTCCATCTTTCCCTTGTTTCTTATTCATTTAAAAACACTTTCATTCCAGGTGTCAGTGTTATCAGCTAAAATACTTCATTTCTTTTTCTTTTTTTTTAAATAATTTATTGTTTTAGGTAAAAGTTTACATAGTAAATTAGGTTCCCATTTAACAATTTTTATTTATCTAGCTTCCCTGCCCCTCCTTGCCTTTTCATCTTTGCTTTAGGGTAAATGTTGACCATTTGGTCTCATATAATGGATTGTTTAAAGGAGCACATTCCTCACAGGTGATAATGCTTATTTTATAAACCAATCTATTATTTGGCTGAAAGGTGACCTCTGGGAGTGGCTTCAGTTCTAAGTGCAAAGCGTATCTTAGTCCGGGGCTTCCTCTAGTCTCTATCAGTCCAGTAAGTCTAGTCTTTTTTAGGAACATGAATTTTGTTCTGCATTTTTCTCCCATTCTATTCCTTCTATTGTGTCACTGGTCAGAGGTAGCCAGGCACCACCTAGTTCTTCTGGTCTCAGGCTAGAAGAGATAGTGGTTTGTGTGGGCTTATTAGTCCTGTGGACTAAAGTCTCTGGTTTCCTTCATTCTCTCTGGCTCCAGACAAGGAGAGACCAATAGTTGTACCTCAGATGGCCACTCACAAGCTTTTAAGACCACACATGTTACTCACCAAAGTAGGATGCAGAACATTATCTTTACGAACTATGTTATGCCAATTGACTGAGCTGTCCCACGAGACTATGGTCCCAAGCCTAAGACTTCATTTCTGACTCTCTTATAGTTAGAGACCATGAGACTAAGTACAGGTCAATGAGATATAAGAAGATATGTTGTGAGGAACTTCTAGTAAAGGAGTTGATTCTGCTGAGAGGCATGTCCTATGTCCTTCTCTCCCCAACTCTTTTCCCCTTCCTGCTGTTTGGAATAAAGGCTAGGTTCCAGCAGCCACACCTGACCCTGAGGTAATCTACAGGATAGAAGCCAAAGAAGAAAGAAAGAAGGAGCCTGGGCCTTGAGAACTATGAAGCTGCCATACCAATCTGGACTGCCTACCTCCGCACTTCTCTGTAGGTGAGACATAAAATGTATGTATCATTTAAATCGGTTATTTTGATCTTCTGTAACTTTTTCTGTAAAGGGCCAGAGAGTAAATACTTGAAGCTTTGTGAGCCACATAGTCTCTGTTGCAGCTACTGTACCACACAGTCTCTGTTCGGGCTACTGTACTGTCACTGTAGTATGAAAGCAGTCATAGGTAATACATAAATGAACTGGCATGATTGTGTTCAAATAAAGCTTTATTTACAAAAACAGGTTGTGTGCCGGATTTGGCCGGCAAGCTATAGCTTGCCAATCCCTGTTCTATAATGTGTAGCCAAATCTAGCCCTGACTTATACAGATAATATTCCCTTTTGGTGACTGTCTCTAACCCCTGTCCTTCAATCATTGCCTCAGTCCTTCTCCCAAAAGTTTAAAAGCTTAGCTTTCAGAATACCACACAGTTTTTTGGACACTTCCCAATTTCAAATTCTAAATCTCACTTCAAACTCTTCTTTGAGGCCCATGAGAGTTCTAGAGACAGAACCAGATGACATCTGAATCAAAGCATTTTTCTTACAGACAAAAGGTTGACACTGGTGGTACCAGGGAATGTACACAACAGCCCTCTAGGAGTTCAGAGTGCCAGCTTGCATTAATTATTTCTCCTTTCATTTAACAACTTTTTAACCAAGCATTTATGATATGCCTGGCTCTGGAGATAAAGTGCCCTAACAAAACTTACAGTACAGAAGGAAACCAGGCATTAAATAATGTAAATAAATGTTATCTGCAAATTGTGACAAGTGAAAAAGAGTAGGTTGCTATAAGAAAAAATACCAGGAAGGACCTAATTCAATTAGGAAGATCAGGAAAGTTATCTTTGAGGACCTAACATTTAAGCCAAAATGGGAATATCACAGGAATTAATCCAGCAAAGAGTTACAAAAGGAAAGAACATTCTAAGCAGAACAATGAGCCCAATGGCACTGAGGTAGAAAAGATCACTACTCAATTCTTTACCTGCTCAATTCCAAATAAACCTAGGTCTATCTAGTGATACCATACAGGAAAAATAACTGTGCATTAACCCTTCAGGAGCAAGGAAGAATGAAGAAAACAAGGGAAAGATTAGTCCGAAGGACTAATGGACCACAACCACCACGGCCTCCACCAGACTGAGTCCAGAACAACTAGATGGTGTCCGGCTACCACCACTGACTGCTCTGACCGGGATCACAACAGAGGGTCCCAGACAGAGCTGGAGAAAAACGTAGAACAAAATTCTAACACACACAAAAAAAAACCAGACTTACCGGCCTGACAGACTGGAGAAACCCCGAGAGTATGGCCCCCGGATACCCTTTCAGCTCAGTAATGAAGTTACTCCCAAGGTTCACTGTTCAGCCAAAGATTAGACAGTCCCATAAAACAAAACGAGACTAATGGGGCACAACAGTCCAGGGACAAGGACTAGAAGGCAGGAGGGGACAGGAAAGCTGGTAATAGGGAACCCAAGGTCGAGAAGGGAGAGTGTTGACATGTCATGGGGTTGTTAATCAATGTCATGAAATAATATGTGTACTAACTGTTTAATGAGAAACTACTTGTTCTGTAAACCTTCATCTAAAGTACAATAAAAAAAAATAAAAATAACTGCACCCTTCATTATCTCCCCTCAAGACATCAAGTAAAAAATAATTCCTCGCTCTCTCAACTGCTTCTGGCCATCAGAGATGACAGACTCTAGAGCTTTCATGTCCCTTCAGTGCAGAGGCCTTCAAGGTGATGGTGACATGCTTTGAAGAAAACCACACTGGCCTTAAGAATAATAAAACAAAATGCTCATACATACAGCTGCCCATCCTTGCGGGTATAAAAGCTGACTGATTTGATGGTAGCCACAACTACCACCATGCAGAGAGTCACTGGAACAAACAGCATGATCACATGTTTGGCACCATATTTCAATGTCAGCTCCTCATCTTCTTCTTCATCTTGTTCCACCACCTGCTGTGTGTTACCCTGGGGTCGTCCATTAGATAATGGCTCAGGGTTGCCATGCCGTCTCCTTTCAATGTGCTCATGACGCTGCCGTTCTCTACTGTCATTCTAAAAACACAAGAAACACTTTTTCAGTAAGTCAGACTCTCAGGAGAATTAGGGTATTCTATATCAAAAACAGAAAATGTAACAATTAGACCTGGGATTAACAACAGGCCCATCAATACTTGAGTTCTAAAACCTTGAGGCAACAAAGAACCCACTTAAAGGAAGCGTGCAGTTTAAAAGTCCAGATGGTTCCCATTTATTCTGTGGAGGCACTCATGTCCTCCTTTTCACCTGGGTCTTAGCTTACCTCACTTTCTCAACCTAATACAATTCCACTCATCCTTTGATGCTTGCCTTAAATACTGACTCCTCACAAAACCTTCTTTACTTGCTGCAACTGCAAGCAGAGTAATCTCATCTTTTTAAAATTCATAAAGTGCTATCTACCTGCAGTCTCACACCAGTTAAACAAGGAACTGTCTTACCTTCATCATTAATAACACTTTAAAATCCTTGCAGTGATGTACTAGGGCTCTCTCCGTATTATTTCTTACAATTGCATATGAATTTACATTTACTTCAAAATTATTTTTCAATAAAAAAAAGAAAAAATTCTCGCAGAGAGAAACTATGCCTTCAGCAATTCTGATGGCCCATATCACTACCCAGCCCCTACTATGCCCAGCACAGAGTAAGGGAACCACAAATAGTTGACGAATTACTGAATGAAGAAATCTGAACCTTTCTTAAATTCTACTTTCCTCAGACCCGTAATCCAAACACCGTTTTGTTACTTTATCTTGGTTTTATCTTCTCCTAAATTTCAAGTTCAGCCTCTTTTTTGGTATTAGTACTCATATCTTAAAACTCAGTTTTTATAAAGGGTAAAATGGGTAATAAGAGCAATAACAACAATAAAAATAATAGACAACAGGAAAAAAAACAGTAACAGTCACACCTCCTTCTCCTCTCTTTAAGTAAATGGAGATGAAAGTAGATGACAGTCACTGTTAGATGTAATTAACCTGGTTGAGACAGAATTCTCTTCTCTTCTTTCATTAGGAAGGTCAATGGAGAACACTCCGCTCCCATGCCTCATCTTTGACTAGAGTATAAGTATTACTTAGATTATTATTACTATTACTTATAAATACATAATACATTTAATAGGGATGACTGCAATGTATCAGGGACTGTGATATGTGTTTTACATTAATTCTCACAGCCACAACATTAGCATCATTTCACAGATGAGGAAACAGCCACGGCTAGTAAGTGTTTCAGACAGGGTTTGAATCCAAGTCTGCCTGACTCCAGAAATCAAGTTTTTAAATGTGCTGTTCACAAAACAACGTGGGAGCTCTGTAGTGTAGACTCCCTGGGGGCTGAGAGTTCTCTTTCATTTTATTTTCAATTTACTCATCCCACAAGTAATTATCAAAACTCTACTATATTCTAGGTACTCTGCAGAAATTTCTAAGATCTAGAATACTGAAATGAGTAAGATCTAGACAGACCCTGTCCTTAAAAAGTTCGTAAGTTAGCTTTAATATATGATAAATATCATATTAGAGATATGAATAAAGTGCTACAGGAAGTGATTAATTTTGTGTGGTCAAGAAAGGCAGCATAAAAGATAATGACTCTTGAGCAGGACCTACAAGACTGAACGGAGGGTGAATGGGCTCCATGCAGAAACAGCAACATGAACAGAGGCACAGAGGTGTAAAAGAGAAGAGCAAGGCCCATTTAGAAAACTACTTCTGAGGTGGCTGGAGAACAGGGTTTGCCAGGGATGGTAGCAAGGAAGAAGGTTTGGAATTAGTTGTAAAGAGCCTTGTCTGCCATGCCAAGACTTTAGACTTTATCCTCTAGGCAAGAGAAAGCAATAAAAACTGTTAAGGTTGAGGAAGTGACACAATCAGATTGTTTCACTTTTAAGACACTTGAAAGAATGGTGATGAAAAATATTAAATGTATGAGAAAGATATTTGAGAGGTGGAACTGACAGGGCTTTGTGGCAAATGACATGTAAGCAGTCAGGAAGGAGTCAAGGATGACTCTTACTGCTTGTTCTCACTGGGACAGACACTCTGGATACAGATTTGCCTTCCCTGCACCCAATGCCTCTTCCAAAACTACCATCCATGGACTTACAGAATGCCATATCCATTGTCATGGTATCCCACACAGCATCGCCCTGGATCAAGGGACTGACTTCACAGCAAATGAAGTGTGCCAATGGGTCCATGCTCATGGAATTCACTGGTCTTACCATGTTCCCCATCATCCTGAAGCAGCTGCTTGATAGACCGATGGAATGGCCTTCTAAAGACATAATTACGGTACCAGTTGGGTGGCAACACTTTGCAGGGTTGGGGTAATGTTCTCCAGGAGGCTGTATATGCTCTAAACTGGCATCCAATATATGGTGCTGTTTCTCTCATAGCCATGATTCACGGTTCCAGGAATCAAGGGGTAGAGATGGGAGTGGCACCACTCACTATTAACCCTCATACTATCTACTCTGCAACATTTTTGCTTCCTATCCCTGAGACGCTATGCTCTGCAGGCCTAGAGGTCTTAGTTCCAAAGGGAGGAAATCTCCCACCTGGAAACACAACATAGATTCCACTGAACTGGAAGTTAAAAATGCCACCCCTCCACGTTGGGTTCCTCATGTCTCTGGACCACAGGCAAAGAAGGGAGTTACCATACTGGCTGGTGTGACTGATCCTGATTACCAAGAGGAAACTGGATTGATATTACACAATGGAGTTAAAGAAGAGTATGTCTGGAATGCAGGAGATCCCTTAGGGTGTCTCTTAGTACTACCCTGCCCTGTGATTAAAGTCAACGGAAAGCTACAGCAACCCATTTCTGACATGACTACTGATGGCCCAGACCCTTCAGAAATGAAGGTTTGGGTCACCCCACCAGGCAAAGAACCATGACCAGCTGAGGTGCTTGCTGAGAGTAAAGGGAATATGGTATGGGTGGTGGAAGAAGCAGTTACAACCATGTGACCAGCTGCAGTAACAAAGACTCTAACTGTAATGAGCATTTCTTCCTTGTATGTGTGCATCAAGTATTTTTGCTTTTTCCACTTACAAAATATAAGATGTAAACAGAGCTAGTGCGTTTTTGGTTGTATACATGTTAGTTTTATCATGTGAGGCACAAGTATGACTTTGTATCTATCTTTATTTAGAGACTGAATATGGTTTAAAGAGATGTGTACCAACAGATAGTCCCTGTGGGAGCAGGAGAAAAGTGGGGTGCAGAACTCAAATTCTAGTGAAAAGACCAGACTTAATGGTCTGACCGAGACTGGAGGAACCCCAGAGAGCGTGGCCCCCGGGCTCTCTGTCAACCCAGCACTAAAACCATTCCCAAGGCCAACTCTTCAGTCAAAGATGGACTATGGGATATAAAATGATACTCGTGAAGAGTGTGCTTCTCAGCTCAAGCAGATACATCGGACTAATCGGGCAGCTCCTGTCCAGAGGTGAGATGAGAAGGCAGAGAGGGTCAGGAGCTGTTTGAATGGACACAGGAAATCAGGGGTGGAAAGGAGGAGTGTGCTATTACAGTATAGGGAGAGCAATTAGGGTCACATAACAATGTATGTATAAATTTTTGTATGAGAAACTAACCTGAATTATAAACTTTCATTTAAAGCACAACAATAAAATAAAATTAAAAAAAAAGGAGATGTGTACAGGTGCCAAGTTGACAAGGGGTACACTGTGATGGCTTAAGGTTGTGTGTCAACTTGGCTGGGCCATGATTCTCAGTGGTCTGGCAGTTTTGTAATGATGTAGTCATCCTTCATGATGTGATCTGATGTGATAAGCCAATCAGTTGTAAGGGGAGCTTCCTCAGGGGTGTGGCCTGCATCCAATATATACATATGGATGTTCTGGCAAAGCTCGCTAGCTTGCTCTGGACCCTGCATCTGGCTTGTCATCATCTGACCCCCAGTTCTTGGGACTTGAGCCAGCTGTGTGCTATACTGCCTGTCAATCTTGGGATTCATTAGCCTCCGTAATCTGTGAGCCAGCAGTCTTACCTGTTCATCTTGTACTCCTCAGTCCCGACAGACCATGAGCCAATAGCCTGCCATCTGACCTGCTGATCCTGGGTTCATTATCTCTGGTAGTTACGTGAGTCAGGAGAAGCCTCCACCCTGACACTTGACTTGCCAGGCTCTACAACTGCATGAGTCATTTCCTTGAGATAAATCTTTCTCTCTCTCTCTCTCTCTCTATATATATATATGTATATGCTTCACTGGCTTTGCTTCTCTACAGAACCCAGCCTAAGACATCTGGTCAGATGATGACGAGTCAGATGAAGGATCCAGAGCAAGAGCAAAGGGACAAGGTAGATGGTTGTAAGATGAAATAAGTAACACAAGAAGATGAGCAGGCTGGAGAAGAGGAGAGGTACTTTAGTTTGGGATATGAGCAAATCTGAAGTACCTGAATCCAGGTAGAAAAGTCCAAAGGAGTTTCTAATAAAAATTTCAAACTCAGAAGAGAGTTGGGAGAAGTCACTAGTTTATACAACTATGGAAATGGATGGAATTCCAGGGAGAAAGTACAGACAGAAAGTAGGAACAGTATGAATTTATTGGTCATTAATGCAATAGAGAGCTATGGAAGGAAAGAATATGGAGTGAGAAGACCAAGAGAGAACTGTGAAAAATCCCTAAGCTGAAGCAGCAGCTATGGAAGAAAAACCAGCAAAAGAGATTAACAGAAGAATAGGGGAGAGGGAAAAATAAACAAACAAAAAAACCCAGGTATATCAGAGAAGCCAAAGGAGGAGCACATTTCAACAAGGTGTCATCAACAGTTAGGCAAGATGAGAGCTGAGGAGCCTTTGAATTTGACAATGACCAGTTCACAAAGGTCTTTACAAAAATAAAACAGTGAGGTGGGAAGTCAGAACATAAATCATAATGGACTGAGGAATGAATGGAAACTGAGAAAGTAAAGGCAATCATTCTTTGAAGGGGTTTGAGAAGCAAAACAATTATGTGACGGGGTGGGGCAGGGGAGAAGCAAGCTTGAAAAAGCTATTTTAGGGCTATTAGAGACTAAAGTATACTTGGCAGGTCAAAGTATGGCATTAAGATCAGAGGAAGAGATTGAAGATAGAAGACAGTAGACAGTGAACAGATAACTGATGCAACAAGGTAGGTGGATAAAAGGAGGAGAACAAAAAAAGAGAGAAGTTGGCCTTGCAAAGAGGTGCCCTCTTTCTCAATCTGGAGGTCAGAAAGTAAGTAACTCTGACTTCAAAGAAAATATTTATGAAGATCCAGCCCCTATGAGGAATGGAAAGGAAAGTAACCCAAAGCCCAAAAGGCAGACATATATACACCACTCACCAAAAAAAAAAAATAATTTTTGCTGAACACAAGTGACTAGAGTGGCCAAAGTCCAGTAGAATCAGAATGGGTGGTGGTTACGGGTAAGGTGGGTCTAGAGGACAGGGACATGGTGTGACAGATGGCTGAGGAACAGCAGAGTTGCGACAGTTCACACTTCTCCTTTCCCAGAGAAGGAAGCTAAGCCATCTGCTAAGAAGGTTATGTTTGTGACTAATGTTCAACAATACAAAATGTTCAGTATAAATTAAAATATAAGTAACAATAACTTATCCTTACATAGCATTTGATAAAAAGCACCCTCACATTAATCTCATTTAATCTTCTGGGTATTGGGAGATGAACACAAAAGCAACTTGTCCAAAATCTCACAGCCAGAAAACAGCAGAGGCAGGAAACAATTCAAGTCTCTGGATTTAAAACCTGTGTTCTTTCTATGCTGCCAAAGCTGTTCTATTAGGCCATATAAACAGTTTAATTGGGTAAATCTAGCAAGAAAGAGGCAACCATAATATGTTCATTTGCAGTACTCAACTGGATATTCTGTTTTATAATGAACATTAACCAACCCACCCCACCTTATGCCTCCGGGGCTGATGACAGAATGCTAGAGCCTTGTTTAACTCAACAGTAACACACACATACTCATTCACACAAGCCCCTTCTCTTCTGGGTAGTACAAATAGTCCCTGACTTACGATGCATTGGAGTTAAGAGGAAACGCACATAAGATCTTTTTTTTTTTTTTTTGGTATATCTTATCATTAGTAATATGTACTACATAAACCAAAAAACCAAAAACCAAACCTGTTGCCGTCAAGTCAATTCTGACTCATAGCAATCCTATAGGACAGAGTAGAACTGCCCCATAGGGTTTCCAAGGAACGGCTGGTGGATTTGAACTGCCGGCCTTTTGGTTCGCAGCCTGAATGCTTAACCACTACGTACAATGTTAAAATATATCTGTAAGTTTATATGTAACGTTTCCAACTGCAAAAGACAAATAAAGATAGGATTTATAAACATACTGATAATAAAAGGCAATAATAATGAAAACAAAACAAAAAAAAGAGGTATTCAACTTACTTCAGAACTGACTTACGATAAGAGTTGTCAGAATAGAACCCTGTGTAAGTCAAGGACTATGTGTACTTTGGAACTATGTTTTAAATTTTTTTTAAGTACAATTTATTTATTTAAACAGGTAAAACATTCACATGGTTCTAGGGTCAAAAGTATAAAAAGGCATACAGTGAAAATTCTCCTTAACTCTCTACCTAATTTCCCAAACCCCAAGGTTCACTATTACTGCTCTCTCAAGAATCCTTTCAGTTTCTTTATGCACACAGAAGCAAATACATACTCGCATTCTCCTTTTTACACAAGCGGTAGCACACTAAATGCACTGTCCTGCACTTTGCTTTCTTCATTTAACTATGTATCTTAGAGATTTTTCCCATGTCAGTACATGAATAACATCACCATTCTTTAAAAAAATTTTTTTTAACCAGCTGCACAGCCAGAATATGAATGTATCTAATTTATTTGACCAACCTCCTAATGATGGACGTTTAGCTTGCTTCCAATTTTCTCCCATTACAAAAGTGCTGCTATGAATACCCCCTATAAGTCATTTCACATATGTAAGAGCTTATTTGTAGGATAAATTCCCTGAAGTATAATTTCTGAGTCAAAGTATATATGCATTTGAAATTCTGGTATATATTGCCAAATTGTCCTCCCTACGTGTTGCACCAGTTTAGAGTCTCAGTAATGTAGGAGAGTGCCTATCTCACCATCCCCTTGCCAACACAGTATGTTATCAAATGCTTGGATGCTTACCAGTCTGATAGGTGAAGTACGGTATCTCAGTGTAGTTATAATTTTTATTTTCCTTATCATTAGGAAGGTTGAGTGCCTTTTCTGTTTGGCTCCTGGTACTTTGTTTTAGATTCCAAGTATAATTACTTCATTAATTAATTAATTTAAAGAATAGTAAATGCCAGCTATTTGCCAGACACTGTGCTAGGGCCAGGGATGTAGCAGTGAACAACGCAAACCAGGTTCCTGCTCTCAAGAACGGATTTCAAGCAGGAAGAGACAGATAATAAACAACATAGTTACAGGGTGGGATAGTACTACAAAAGGAGTAAACAGGGTGCTGTGATAAAGAATACCTGGGATGGGACTACCTTAGATAGTGTGGGCAGAGAATACCTCTCTGAGGAAGTGACATTTGAGCTGAGGCCTTAAGGATGAAAAGATGTGACAGACCTGTTGTGCAGCAGAGGATTGACTCAGCAGTCAGTCCAAAACGCTGTGCATTCCAAAGAAAGGTCTGGCCTTTGCCCAGCTCCTGGGAGATAACCTCTAAACCCTTGAAATATCATGCCTGTTAAGAGTGTGTCTTTGTTAGAGTAAAAAGACAACCCACAGACTGATGTATAGATTCAACGCAATTCCAAACAAAGTCCTTGCAGGCATTTTTGTAGAAATGTTTATAAAATTCATATGGAAATGCTAAAGACCTAGAGTGGCCAAAGCAACTTTGAAAAAGAAGGACAAAGCTGGAGGACTAACACTCCTTGATTTCAAGATTTACTATACAGTTAAATTAATCTGGAACATATGATAGTGGCACAAAGACAAATAGATCAATGGAACAGAATACAGTCCAGAGACCGATCCACACATATATGGACAACTAATTTTTGACAAAGGTGTAAAGGTAATCCAGTGGAGAAAGGATAATCTTTTTCAACAAATGGTGCTGAAACATTCAGATATCCATATGCAGAAAAATGAACTTTGATACGTATCTCACACCACATACAAAAATTAATTCCAAATGGAAAACAGACCAAAAAGTAAAATCTAAAACTATAAAGCTTCTAGAAGAAAATATAAGAGAAAATCTTTGAGCACTTGGGTTAGGCAAAGCTTTCTTCGATATGACACCAAAAACATAATCCACAAAAGAACAAATTGACAGACGAGACGTCATCTATATTTAAAACATTTGCTTTTAGAAAAACACTACAAAGAGAATAAAAAGACAAGCCACAGACTGGGAGAAAATATTTGCACAGCATATATATG
This sequence comes from Trichechus manatus latirostris, assembly GCF_000243295.1. Taxonomy (NCBI): domain Eukaryota; kingdom Metazoa; phylum Chordata; class Mammalia; order Sirenia; family Trichechidae; genus Trichechus; species Trichechus manatus. Next base: position 25,970,310 of record NW_004443946.1, on the reverse strand, counting down.
GTAGAGGATTTGTATCCAAAAAAATATATAAAGAACTCTCAGAATTCAGTAATAAGAAAACCCAATTTAAAAAATGAGCAAGAGATTTGAACAAATACTTCATCAAAAAAGATATCAGGATGACAAACGAGCACATCAAAAGATATTCAACATAATTATCCATTAGAGAAACGCAAATTAAAACCACAATGAAACACCACACACTTTCTAGAAGGACTAAAATTTTAAAAGATTGGCAGTACCAAGTGCTGACAAGCATTTAGAGGAACAGGAACTGTCATATACTGCTGGTGGGAATGTAAAATTATTTAACCACTTTGGAAAACTGTTGAGTAGTATCTTAAAAAGTTAAATTATACATCTACCATATGAGCCAGATATTCTACTCCTGTGTACTTACTCAAGATAAATGAAAGCCTATGTCCATACAAAGATTTGTACGTGAATGTTCATGGCAACCTTATTTGTAATAGTTCAAATGTGAAAACAACCCAAATGTCCGTTAGCAAGTGAATAGATTAAAAAAAAAAAAAAAAAACCTGTTCTACAGCCATACAATGGAATACTATTGTTATTAGGTGCCACGGAGTGGGTTTCCACTTATAACCACCCCAATGTGACACTGTAGAACTGTCCCACAGGGTTTTTCTATGCTGTAATCTTTAGGAGAACAGATCACCAAGTCTTTCTCTCATGGGGTTGAACTGCCAACCTTTCAGTCAGTAGCCAAGCAATTAACCATTGTGCCACGAGGGCTCCTTAATGGAATATACTCAGCAATAAAAAAGGAATTAATTATTGACACATGCTGCAACATTGATGAATCACAAAATTATGATGATGAATAAAAGAAAGTAGGCAAAACAGTACATAGTCTATAGTTCCATTTATAAAAAATACTAGGAAATGAAAACTAGAGTATAGTGATAAAAATTTGATCAGTGGTTGCCTGGGGATTAGGAGGGACTGTGAAGGGTGAAGAAGGAGATTGCAAAGGGGTATAAGGAAACTTTTGAGGGTGATGGATATGTTCATTACCTTGATTGTGGTGGTGGTTTCGAGGGTATATACATATATCAAAACTTATCAAATTGTATACTTTAAATATGTATAGTTTACTATATGTCAATTATATCTCAGTAAAGCTATTTAAAAGAATAAAGTGCCTTTTCTCAAAGGGGTGTGTAAGTGCTTTCAAAAGTGTCAACTGAGAAGAAGATAATGTTAGTACTGAGCGATTTCCAAAATGAAAAATCTTGATAGCTAAATACTAGAACGATGACGTAGGTATAGCATTATTAAGAGTAATTTTTTATTGTAGAAGAAGTTCAAACAAATATAATCTGGAGAGTATAATGAAGCTCCATGTTCACATTAAGGAGCCCTGGTGGCACGGTGGTTAAGCACTCAGTTGCGAACCAAAAAGTCAGAAGTTCAAACCCACCAGGTGCTCTGCAAGAGAAAAGATGTGGCAATCTGCTTCAGTAAAGATTACAGCCTTGGAAACCCTGTGGGGCAGTTACACTCTGTCCTATAGGGTTGCTATGAGTCACAATTGACTCAATGACAATGGGTTTGGTGTTTTGGTTTATGTTCACATTACTCAGCTTTGATAATTATCAACTAATGGCTAATCTTGTTTCATCTACTCTCCCACCCACTTCTCCCCTCCTGCATTATTCTGAGGCAAATTTCAGATATATCATTTCCTTCATAAATAGTACATACTTCTAAAAGAACTTAAAGGCTATCTTTAAGGATAAGAAAAAACAGTGTTGAAGCTACTATAAATAATTTCATGACAGTGGCAGAAGAAAGGATTACTCACCATACAAATGCTCTAAGTTTCAGGGAGGGTGGGGTCCTACAGGAAGTGTTGAATATGTGGGAAGTAAGCTCCTATGAAGCCAGGTTCCCCAGAGTTCCTGCAGCATTGAGTCAGGGGCTTCAATTTAATTCTTTCTCCCCTCTCCCTGCTTCAGAACATGATGCAATTACAGGTCCAGCAACCCAATGCCTGTGTACCCTCAAGCAGGGAGTGTATTTCTCAAGCAGCAAAAACTGTGTAGGTATTTTCAGTACAGTGTAGTACCTGCCTGTTTTTATTTTTAACGCTGTTTTTTTGCCTCTTTTATTATTTTTATGATTAAAAGAAATGTTATAAACAAAAATTTGTGACACAGAAAGTAAGTGTCCCCCAATCTCTTCTGCCCCACAAATATGAACAGTGCACAATCTGATGTACTTTAAAAAAATTTTAAACCACCTTCTGCAATTTGCTTTTATCAGTTAATAATGTATCAGCTATTTTTCTAAGTTGATACATATAAATACAATAGTAGCATAGTAATAATAATGACAATTATGATAATAATTACTAATATTTATTGACTTAGTATGTACCAAACACTATGCTAGGTACTTCAGGGGGGTTATCTCACTTAATCCTAATAAAACGCCTGGTTTATTATTAATTTCATTTTACATATAAAGAACTGAGAGGTCAGATAATTTGCTGAAGATCACAGAGCTATGAAGTTCTAGAACAGAAATTAGAATTCAGATGGGCTGCCCCAGAGCCCCGACTGTTAACCATTACCTTGCACTGCTGCCGCTTCTAGTGTCCCACTGCATGAGCACACACCATCATCATTAACAAATGCCCAAATAATGAAGATGAGGTTATCTCCAAATTGTGCTATAAATAATGCTTCCATAAAAATCCTTGTCTATATTTCTTGGCACTCTTCTGGCAATGTTTTTGTAGAATAAATTTCAAGAAGTGGGCATGCTAGGTCTAAAGGTGTATGTGTTTTTAGATTTAACTGCCAAATTGTCTCCAAAAGGCATGTGTATTTGTAGATTTAACCGGTAAATTGCCTCCAAATAAATACTAATTTAACTCCCACCAACAGCATATGAGAATAGAGCCCTGGAGGTGCAATGATTAAAGTGATCAACTGCTAACCAAAAGGTTAGAAGTTTGAAATCACCAGCAGCTCAGCAGGAGAAAGATGTGGCAGTCTGCTTCCATAGAGATTTACAGCCTTGGAAACCCTACGGGGTCGCTTTGAGTTGTAATCAACTAGATGGCAGTAGAGTTTTTTTGGGGGGTTTCAGTAGCAATAGGTATCAACCTTTGCTCACTGTAGGTGAAAAATGAGACATTGTTTTAATTTCTACAACTCTATTAGTGAGGCTGATGTCTTTTCATATATTTGCTGCCATTTCAGTTTCTTATCTGTGAACTATCTGTTCATATCCTTTGCTAAGGGTTCTACTGAGTTATTTGTGTTCCTTATGACTTCATAAGAACTCTTTGTATATTAGGTGATATCTGTCATTATGTGTTTCAAACCTTTGTACCAGTTTTACTTTGTTAGTGGAAATTTTTTCCACACTTGAGTTTTTCATTTTGTGCTGCTGAATATGAACTTAGGTGATTTTACAAGGAAAAGAAAAACTTATTTTTACAAGACCCCAAACTTTTTAAAATGTCTTTCAACATACACACATAGGTATATAGTTATACTGTGTTCTACCTTTTTCACTTTATGTTATTACATGCATGTATTTCCATGTAATAACAGTCAACATGCCTGGCATTTTTAATCACAGTGTATTCCATTATGTCGATATAGTTATAGTCTACATATTATTTACTTACTTAAAATGAATATTTATTTACATGAAAAAGTATCAACCCTGTGAGATTTTACGGTTATTGTTTGGATTTCTACAATTAGAAATGCAAGGCTCCTAAGCCTGCACTGTAGAAAGAACTAGAGTAGCAGCTTAACTGAAGAACTGGCAAGTTAAGTGGAAAACCTGAAAACATTTCCTAATCATAGGCAATAAGTTTCCAAGAACACACAGAATTCCAGCCAGCACCTGCCCAAACTTTGTAGGTTTAATCATTACTCAACATCAAGGAAGGCTGCCATTTCCCTGAACAGAACAGCTGACGTAATCTGTTAAGAGATAATATTTAACATTTATGGGGCTGTTGTGTTAGGCTTGAATCTGGAGTTTCTTAAGTTATTCAGATCTGTGCAAAAGATTTCTGACTTTACTCTAATTTAGGAAGTAATACTGAAGTTATTCCCTCTCCTTGAGCATGGAGAATTGTGACCAAGCTGGGGCTGAGCCCCCACAGACTCACAAAGACACATCAACTGGGCCCTGAGATAAGACAACAGATGGGACAATCTCAGAAATTATCTTAAGGAAGTTTTCACAAATGGGCAATAAAATCTAACCCAAAGGACTTCTCACCTTTTGTCTTTTTCTTTTCACATTTAGTGAACAGGAATTTGTTGGACCACTGAAGACCCTCCTGACTTTCGCAACTGAAACCCGTACCAATGATTGTTAAGATGATTCAAAATGTAAGATTACAATTTCTAGCCAATCAGTAAAAAGGTGATGATTTCAATGATTCTACCCATTTTGTGATGTTGATATATACTGATGATTCTGTAACCTTCCTTGGACTCGGACAGACATGGTTGTGGCAGGACGCTTGTCCGTTTTCCGATTCTTGCCTATTCTGTAATATTCTTTGGACTCGGGCAGACATGGCTCTAGCAGCATGCTTGTCCGCTTCCCACTTCTGCCCTTTTGAATTTATGCTGAATAAAACTTTCTTTTTGCTTTACTAAACTTTGTGATGTTTTTCCCCTACAACAAATCTCATGCAAAGGTAAACATGTTCTTCAGGAGGTCACTGAGATTTTAAGTTCTTTTTCTCCTCCCTTCTCTTTGACATAACTGGGAAAACAAATTCACTCAGTACAATAAAATTGTCAAAGGCTGATTGGGCCTTTGGACCCGATTCAGTTTAAATTTAGATCACTACTTTTTTTTTTCCTCCTAGAGGTCCCAAGGGGGAAAATGGTTAAGAGTTCGACTGCTAACCAAAAGGCTGGCAGTTCAAATCCACCAGGTGCTCCTTGGAAACTCTATGGGGCAGTTCTACTCTGTCCTATAGGGTCGCTATGAGTCAGAATCGACTCGACAGCAACCGGTTTGGTTTTCTTTGGAAAGGTCCCAAGTACTTAAATAGCACTTTAAAAAGTTTATAGGTTTGCTTTCTGTTTAATTTTATAGGATTTCTTACACTTACAAAGTGACCCACCATCCTCTAGAAAATGAAGTTAGCTCTGTCAGCTTATCACTTCCTAACAAAAGTTGTTTGCATTTAATGCTTTGTATTCAGAAAAGGTATTGCAGATAGCCTTCATTCATAAAGACCAGACCCATTTTAATGTTGTAAATTTAGCAGCTGATGGTGACGTATTTACATACACATTCTTCAGTAATTGCTTTATAAAGAGAACCATTACAGGTCTATCAATGGATTACTCTAAGGCTTCTTTTTAGTTAACAAATGACTCATTATTTTCTATTCTAAATCAAAAGGCTGTTGACAATTTATCTCCTTAAGGACTAGAAATCTGGGTCAGAATAAACCAATGTTTATAATAACATTAAGTTATAGATCTAATCATTTTTTTCTCTAATATCACTTTCCTTTTATTTCTTTACTGAAATACAGTAGTTCTCAAAGTATGGTCCCTGGACCAGAAGCACTGGCATGATCTGTAAATTGATCAGAAATGCAAATTATCTGGCCCTACCCCAGACCTACAGAACTAGGACTCTGGGCGGTGGGACCACAGCTTGTTTTAATGAGCCCTCCCGCAGGATTCCAATCCACACCAAAGTTTAAAAACCATAGCCAGAGTGTGTTAACCATTTTCACCACCTATGACCGGGTATGAGGATCTTAAATTATATTACAGATTGCTATTATGCTCTCCGAAGTTGTCACACATCAACAGTATATGACAGTTTCCACTGCTTTACATCCTTGTGAGTTCTTAGTATTGTCTGACTTACTACATGTCAGTCTGACGGGTTTGAAGTGGTATCCTGTGTTACTTTAATTGTACACCCACTCCTCACTTATCAACATGGTTGGGTTCCAAAGACCAGGTTGCTATGCAAAAATCGGCATTATACAAAAATGGAGGATGATCACATTAGATCACATTAATACAGTGAAACCTGCCAGAGCTACAATTTGACAGGACTGCCTTGTCTTCCTGGGCCTCGTAAGTTTTCCACCTTTAACAGGGTGCAGTCTTACCACTACTCTATTGCTCTCTGTTAGTGAAAAATATTTGAATTTTCCTTCTGACAGGTTTTCACCTTATCGAGGTTCCAGCTTTCGCAGGTTTTACTGTACTATATAGTAATGCCATATACTATATGTTGTTTATGTATATATATATATACTTATAGTAAGCATATAAAATCTGTACAAGAATGATAAACACCAAATTTAGGATCATAACTACTATCCAGAGAAAAGAGGAAGGGGAGTAGGGAGGGGGCTTCAATTTTATCTGCAAATTTTTCTGGAATATAACTAATCTCTCTTTCTAAATTAAATTTTTGTTGTGTTTAGTTATGTAGGATTAATATACAATAGAAACAGAAAAAAAAAAACCCCAAATCAAACTCGTTGCCCTCAAGTCAATTCTGACTCATAGTGACCCTACAGGACAGAGTAAATAAGCTTACAGAAAAAAAACTTCAAAAATAGAAGAGTATATACAGCAAATAATTCAAGATGTTAAAGTTCTTAAAAGTTGGGTGTAGGTACATGGGTGCTCATTATATTATCCATCATACTTTTCTGTATATGCTTGCTATTTTACATTATAAAAATTTAAGAAATAAATATTTGTGTTTAAAAAAAAAACACTTTTCAGTTCTCTGACCACTTTTCATCAAACTTTAAATCCCTTCACTGTGAATGAGATTATACATAGCAGCCCACAAAAGGAAGAACTATTTTCTGGGCTACAGTAGTGTTATATCTGCCAAGGATTGAGGAAATGAAGTCAAGAATAACATTTGACCTTTGGAACAAACCAAAAAACCAAACCAAACTCGCTGTGGAGTCGATTCCAGCTCACAGTGACCCTATACAGGATAGAAGAGAACTGCCCCATAGGATTTGCAAGGAGCAACTGTTAGATCTGAACTGCCAACCTTTTGGTTAACAGTCAAGCATTTAACCACTGCACCATCAGGGCTCCATAAAAAACACGCTTTAAATATCTTCTACTTGAACGCTAACATTAGAACACTTGAAAGTACTTAAAGTTACAGGGAAAGTTAACTAATTGAATAAGACTTGGTTGGTCACACCCAAAATGATTTCAAGTCCATTATTCTTCTAGCAGAGTCACCAATCAGTCCCTGCTTAGGACTGTCACAGTTGTAAACTGAATGCCTTGCATAAATCTCTCAGGCCTGAGCAAACAGGAACGGTTGGTCACCCTAACTTCCGAGCTGAAAGAGAACTCAGAGATTATCTAGTAAATTACCTAAGTTTATAGATGAGAAAAATGAGGTACTAAGAAATTAAGTGAATTAGGTAAACCTACACACAACTGCTTTAAATTACAACTGGATCAAAGTTAAGTTTTCCCTTTGGGGTGCCTATTTTTAAGTTACTCACAACCACAACCCTTAAAAGCCAATTCTTCAGTGCTTTCTGGACAGTTTCCGATGTCTGCTCTTTCCCAAACTCAAATGACTGTTTCCTGCTATGAGTTCAAGGCTAGGGATGCTCCTGACCTTGAAGGAAGATGCTGAGTGGAGGAAAGAAAGAGAAGATCTACTTCTTTACACTGATATCTAGATAGTCTGTAAGGAAGTTACTGAGTCCCTTTCCAGTTTCAAAAATATTTTTTAATGATTTCTTTTCTTTTTGTAATAGTTAAGGTAAAAATAACACGTTTGTGTACTCTAGGGGAAATATTAATACAGATAGGCACTTTAACAGACTAGCTATTCAAAGGAGGGAAATCTACTCATTCATTCATGATGAGTGCTCCAAAAATACAAGGCCTTAAAATGATACGTTTGTGACAGGACCTAGCACAGAGCCTAGCACACTGAAGACACTCAAAGGTTAGTTTCCTTTTACGAGTAGTACGGAAAGATCCTCTAAGCTAGCCACTGAACTAATGAGGAAGAGATAAGCCTGATAAGGATTTTTTATGCCTGTGGAGACTTGTCTTAGTATACTTTGTATTTAACAAATCCACTTGCGAAGAAGTGAAATAAAAGAGCTGCTTTCAACTAATCCAGAAAAAGCCATCTATGTCCAATTTAAATTAGGCTCTACTCCCAGTTTTTCATGATCAGTCAGAACATATACTTACGCAACGGGTTCTTTATAGCTAACTTAACAGTGACATAACTTTTTTGGGGGGTTTTAAACGTACATCAGTGAAAAATGAATGCACAGACTTAGTATTTTTCTTACCCAGAATTTTTTCATACATTATCTCCTCTCAGCTTTTTTTTTTTTTCTCTTTTTGTCGCATAGAAAGAACATAGGAGCATAAAATTTGGAATTACAAAGCAAAGTTCCAGGTTTGTCATTTAATTTTCTATGTGATCTTGGACAAGTATTTACACTGTAAAATAGGAGTAATACCCACTCCAAGCTAACTGGGAAGTTTAAATGAGAATGCATATACAAGATCTTTATAAGCTGCACAAGGCATTTTTAAGGAGATAAACAAAAGATAAATTTGACATCTTATTAATAGCAGCATCAAAACTAAACAAAGGAGTCAAACTTGATTTTCTAGACAGTGCTGCCCTAATAGACCTGGAAGGTACCACTGAGAACAACAGCACTAAAACATGCAAAAAACAAACCATGAACAAATGTGATTATCAACAAAAATCCTGTGTCAATTGTACCTCTTCTGTAGCACCCTTCATTTTAACTTATCAATCACTTAGGTGTAAAAAAGGGCAGGAAAAAATATCATGAAAGCCCCACAAAATCTGAGTGTGAGCGATGTAAAAACCCTACATTAACAACATAAAGCTCATCACACTACAGTGTAGAGTACTGTTCTTGGTTCTATGGACATGGCAGTAATGTTCCTGGCCTCACACAGCTTACAGTGTTATGGACTGAACCTGTCCCCCCTAAATATGTGTTGGAATTCTAATCTCAATACCTGTGGATGTAATACCATTTGGGAAAAGGTTTTCTGTGTTATGTTAATGAGACCATATCAGTACAGGGTGTGTTTTAAACCAATCACTTTAGAGATATGAAACAGATTAGGCACAGAGAAACAAGCAGAGATGGGGGAAGACATATACTATGCCACATGAAGATCACCAAGGAAACAAGGAACAGTAGCTGAAAAAGACACAAGGACGTTCCTCCAGAGCAGACAGAGAAAAAAGCCTTTCCCTGGAGCCGGCACCCTGAATTCGGACTTCTAGCCTCCTAAACGACGAGAAAATAAATGTTTGTTAAAGCTACCCACTTGTGATATTTCTGTTGTAGCAGCACTAGATAACTAAGACACACACGGTAGGGAAAGGCAGATGAACAAGTCAAAAATATATGTATGCTAGAAATACTGATGAGTGCTATGCACAAGTAAAGCAGAGAAAGGGATAGAGAGTGTAGGGTGGCAGGGAAGTTGAGGAGGGCTTCTATTTTATATAGGGAAAGCCTCACTGATAAGGTGACTCATGAGCCCAGACCTGAAGGAAGTGAAGAAGGGAGAAGAGAAAGAGGGCCCAGAGGCAGAACTGAAGAGGCAGTGAGTGAGGGGGAAGGTGGTAAGAAATGAGATTAGAGGTGGCAGGGGTGGGGGATAAGACTTCTTAGACCAGATTTTATTCTGACTGACATGGGACATTTTGGAAGATTTGCAACAGATGAGTGACACAAAACTTGGTGTTCTTCCAAAACTTTTAAGCTGCGGAAACCTTTGTTCAAAGGGACCCACAAAAGATGTAAAATAAATAAATCAGAAGTGCTCTGGGTAAGGAAGGGGGCATCCAGGGATCTGCCTAAGTCTATTTCTGTTCCCATTCTCCTTCCCCGAAAGTAGCAGTTTAAAAATGAATACAGAGCCTGCAGCATTCAAACTTTCATATCCTTATCCAAAGAACTTCATAATCTGACCTCATCCTAACTTTTCAAAAAGCTATTCCCAGGGAACAGCTAAAAAGAAAATCAAGCTGCTGATGCCTAATAGAGGAGCAAATAGGTTGCTGCAAAATCTGTCTTTAACACCCCTTAACAACCAAGTCACCATGAGTTGGAATGGAATCAACTGGACTTCATGGCAACCAACAACAACCAAGTACCAAGCTATGAGGTGGAGCAGACCCTGCCCCCCCGCCCTCCATCCTGCCCCCCAGAGGTTACATACTACCCTTTCACAGGTTGTGCTCCTGTTCAGGGCTTCCCCTGATATTCATTTTAACTTGATTTCACTTGATTAAAAATGTTCCAGTAATACAGTGTGATCTGCCTCTGTTGCCATTATCTCCAGGGATGGCCTACTGTCAATTTATACCATAAGAAAATTATTCCTCCATTCATATTAGTTTTTCTGTTAGTAATCACATCCTTGGTTTGCTCTATTCTAATCCTACCCATCCTTCAAAATCTACTTTGTGAGGCTTTCCCCCATACATTTTGGCCCTTAACTGGAATCCTAAATCTATGGAGTATAAAGGGAAATTCCATGTTATCTACTGCTCTAGTTCATGTTTTTATTCCATGGAATAACCCTTGGCAGATCTGCCCAGTGGTCTTCCAACCTATTGTGACTACTTTCAGTGACAAGCACACACTAGCCCAGAAGGCAGCCCTTGCTCTTTCAGACGTACTGTAATTGTGAGAAAATTCTTTTTACTGATCCAGAACCTGTTTCCTGGTAGCTTCCACCACTCTTCCAGCCCTGCCCTCTGGTTCTAATAGAGAAAATCTGACACCACCACCCGCCCCATGCAGTCTTCAAAGCTTCTATTTGCCCTGTGTTTTCCCCTATATGGCTCCACCTCTAAAAATCCCATCAATTCTCTAACCATCTTACAGGTCCTCTGTGGAGTCTGGATTCAACCTATATGATTAGCTCACAAGGCTGTACGCTCAGATTTGACTTCTGTGTGACTAATGAAGAGTCTCTGTGTCCCATACCATGGGTTACCATATTTTTTACCAAATAACGTGTACCTTCTATGTTTGTTTGCCAACCGTGCCCTCTCCCTCTGAGATATTTTTATAAGTGTTCTATGCTAATATTTTTTATAGCAACATGTTAAAAAAAAAAGGCATAGTGGCACTTATGGAAATACCTTGCGGGGGAAGGTGCAGTTGGCAAACAAACATAGAAGGCACGCGTTATCTGCATAAAAAACATGGTTACGCTCCTTTCAAGATTCCCTCTGTTGAACTCTCTTAGGACTTCTACATGTAGCCTTGCATTCGTCATTGTACGATCACTCTATCAATGAACATTTATTGAGCGCTGTCAGGAACTGTGCTAGGTACTTAAAAAATAACAGTAAATAAAACGTTATGTATGTTATACTTGTATAAAAAGGGAAAAAGGAAAAACGTAAATAAGATGACCATCCTGCCCTGAAAATAAGAAGATAGGTAAAATAATAAACAATGTGGAATTATGAGATGTTGTATGCCTGGGGAAGTTGGAGAAGGCTTCAACTGAGGGGATGTCTGAGCCAAGGAGGAACTGTATCAATACCCATGTCTTCAACAGCCTTGTGTTCACGGCACCAAAGAGTACAATGCTTTGCCCTCAGCTGAAAGTTCAACAAATACATAAATTTGGTGAAGTAAAGGAAGACTGCTCAAGAAAAGTGGTGTGCAGAACTCAAATTCTAGTAAAAAGATCAGACTTAAGGTTTGACTGAGACTGGAGGGACCCCAGAAGACATGGCCCCCAGACTCTGTTAGCCCAAAACTAAAACCGTTCCCAAGGCCAACTCTTCAGACAAAGATTAGACTGGACTATGGGGCATAAAATGATACTCGTGAAGAGTGTGCTTCTTAGCTTAAGTAGATACATGAGACTAAACGGGCAGCTTCTGTCCAGAGGTGAGATGAGAAGGCAGAGAGGGTCAGGAGTCAGTTGAATGGACACGGGAAATCCAGGGTGGAAAGGAGGAGTGTGCTGTCACAGTGTAGGGAGAGCAACTAGGGTCACATAACAATGTATATATAAACTTTTGTATGAGAGACTAACTTGAATTGTAAACTTTCACTTAAAGCATGACAATGGAAAAAAAAAAAAAAAGGAAGCCTACTCAGCCCCCTCAGACTCTCTTGGAGGTGAGAGAGGATGGTAACTGCACCCACAGTCTGGCAAGGGCAGTTTCAGAGGCTGACACTGTACCTGGCTACGTACAGTATTGCTCAGGTGGTTGTCCTCGGACATCTGTGCATTCTGGAAGTAGGACAAGGGTGCAGGTAGCTCTGTCATTGGAGCAATCGTATAGAAATACTTTTTCACAGAACACAAAGCCTCTTGGGGTTCTGAAAAGGGAAAAAAAAAAACAACAATCCTTTGTGTATTACGATTATACTTCATTTTTAAACACTCTCATAAATTACATTCAGCAAAAACAAACCTTTCTTTCATGCGTTCTCTTCCAGGCCAAGTTTTCTAAGGACCTCGTAGGCTGCTGTCACTAACAGGTTTCTCAGATTACATGTGAAATAGGATTTTACTAGGTCACCCAGAGTTGGTCAAATCCATGTAAATCTAGTCACACCAATCAAATCCTTAGAAGAGCAGTTAATCAGAAATGTATTAATTTGCCAAGACCTTGGACTGACGAATTTACTGTCGCCTCAAGGTAACTCTTTTGTAATGAATAGGTCTACATGGGGAAAACTATTATTTTCCATCACAAAGACACAAAAGACTTCAGATTTAGAGCAAAGGGAGCTGAATGATCTTAAGGAATGTCCTCAGCAACATTTATTTTTCTATACTGACCAATCCAACCTAATTCTTATATCTCTATAAAATTGTCTAGTGCTTTTAATTTTGCAAAATTCTATCATCTGATTTTATGCTTACCACAATGTCCCAAGGCAGGGAGAACAGGTAATATATCTACTGTATAAAAGCAGAAGGGGCCCAGAGAAGTTTGGTGACTGGCTTACGATCACTCAACTAGATAGGCAGAGCCAGAGCAAGAATAGCAGACTCCAGCCTCAGGTCTCTCCTTTGCATCTTGCCATAACCTCATTTACACACATCACTGTCTCCCAGAGTTTACGCTGGGGGGCAGGAGTGGGGGCTACATTCCAATTTGTCTGTTTACCTTAATTTCTACCAGCCAATTCATTATAATTTCAACTTTTCTTTTCACAGTCTTCAAAAATATGGTTGAAAAAAATCTGTTTGCATACCTAAAGCTGTATTCTCATTACTAAGCAGTACCTAAAACATTACTGAATACATCAATATTTATATAGAAAAACATTTTGTCAATGTTCTGTTTCATTTCCCTTTTTAACTTCAGGATCCTCTTCCCTCTAAATACTTTTTTTTTTTTTTAATTCTGATCTTTTTTTATAAAATACATACAGGCAATATAAAGGGTTAAGTTGAACTTGATACCTTTGTAACCCTTAATTATCTATATTTGAATTATTCATATTATGACAAATATTTAAGCTGAGTAGGCTTTCCCTTCTATCTTACATATCTACCTCTCTCCTCCCCTGGTCTTTAGCCCACAGTCAGCTGGCATGGGTTTAAAAAAATACAGTGAATTAAAATATAAAGAGAAAGAATGGTTACCCTTGTAGCATAGTGGTTAAGAGCTCGGCTGCTAACCTTAATGTCAGCAGTTCAAATCCACCAGCACTCCTTGGAAACCCTGTGGGGCAGTTCTACTCTGTCCTATAGGGTTGCTAGGAGTCGGAGTTAACTTGATGGCAATGCGTTTGGATGGGGGTTATTCATTAAAAGATGGTAACGGGAGCTTCTGGGATACTGGTAATGTTCGGTTCCTTGATAGGGCCTAGATACCAGCCATTTCAGTGTGTAAAAATTCACTGAGCTGTACACCTATAAGCTGTGTACATTTCTGTATTATATTATACTTCAATTAAAAATTCAAACAGTTTTTTGTGGCAGTAAATCTCTATTTAGGATTATTCATACCACTGGTCTCATCTTTTAAAATGGCTAAAATTAAGACTTGGCTATATATATATATATATATAAAAGCTTGCCCAAAAAAGACATGGATTCCAATAGAACAGTTATATTCTCTAAGTACAGTTAAGTATTAAAATTCAATGCTCTGATCTAAGCTTCTAGATTTTTAAAAATTGACCATACACTTGAAATTCCAACATTACGCAGCAATAATGATCGGTTAATCCAGAAATGCTACAAGATGTCAAACAGAAAACGTTGCAGTTGGAATTGGTTATCTCTACCAGCTGCTCTGAAGACCATACCATATCATTTAAAGTACAGCTCTATTATTTTTTTTATGGAAAAACCCTGAGGAATCTCTCATTAATATTTTTATATGACCTGTCAGAAACAAAATAAGTAAACAAGATAGTGTTAGCTGAATGAAACAAGGCAAAGGGCAAAAAGAGACAACAGCAGGCAAAAATAAACGATAAATAAACGGTATTACATTTACAGGTAAAACATGAGAAGAAAAATGATTATCCATTCCCTAAATGACAGCTGACTGTCTACTTACATGTAAAACTCAAAAGACACTGAAGGGATCATATGTACGTATTATGTTCACTTTTTTACGTACCCATTGAACAGATGAAAACAATGTGGCACACTAAAGTTAACTTGCCCAAGGTCATACATCAATAAGCAAAGGAGCTCCAACTCACACATTATACTACGTTGCATCTTGTGTAAAACTCCATCTCTGCCCTCTTGGAGCTTACAGCAAAGAGCATTAAGGTATATGGAGCCGATTTTTACTACCAGCCAAACAAGTGCTTAGAAGCAAATGAGGTCTTAAACTTCAGTAACTGGTCTAAATGTAAATTTAAAAACTGAAATGCCAAAGGCATTTTTCCCAATATACAGTCTTACTATGTTTTTTTTTTAGAAAAAGGATAAGCTGAGGAGGTAGGGCCACGATGGCAGAGTAGTCAGATGCTTCCGGTGGACACTCTTACAACAAAGACCCGAAAAAACAAGTGATTCGATTATATATGGCAATCTGGGAGCCCTGAACATCAAAGGCAGAGTCAAGTAACTGGACTGAGTGGCAGGGGGAGGGAGAGACAGTTCGGAAGCAGCGAGGACTTGCAAGACCTAACCTGGTGAGAGCCTGAGCCCTTCAGGCCTGATCAACTTGGGGGTGAGCCGGTGAAGCAGGCAAGTGGCAATGCTTGGGAGGCGTATTCTGCACCAGAAGAGACCCAGCTGCTGAGAGTCTACTTGGCCACAGAGAACCAGTGAGAAGCAGCCCTCGATCACCGAAAGATAAGTAATTGCATACGGCCTACTACGTGGATCAAAAACACCCCGCTTAGGGAAAAACCTCTCTCCCATTTACCTCCCCACTTCCTACTCTGCACTGGGTCCCAGACTGGCTTCAACAATTGCAGAGTCGCCTGGGCAGAAAGTAGGATCCGTCACATGCCCAGAGCCATTCTCCCTGCCTTGGAGAGTGAACAAATAAACAAACGGGGCAAAATAAACTGCTGGCTCCCCTAAGCCAGGAACATAGGATAAGCACAGCTCCTTTGCCAAGGCACAGGCATAAGGGATCCGTGCACTCTGAGTGGCTTTCCCCCTGCATAGACTTGTGTGGGCCCATCTCAACAGTGTAGGCCCACATTACCACAGTACAACAGGGTATATACCGGAACTCTAACTTCAACTGTTTCAGCTGTGAAGAGGCAGGTTCTTGACACTGACACTGCTCAGCCCATTAAGCAGGCTCTTCACCCACCCACATCAGGGGCCTGAGGACTGGTGGCTCCACCCACGCTACCTAGCCACCTGCGAGAGGGGCCCATGAATAAGAGGTGCCCCCCAGACCTTACAGCGAGCAACATTAGGTGCTCATAGTCGGGCTGCAAAACCCATGCATCTACGCGCTCTAAGGAACAGGGACACGCCTTCCTCCTGGACACTCGGAGGTGGCCATCAGTCCCCTGCCTTGCTCAGAGGGTGTCCACCTGCTGCAGCCAGATGCCTCTGCCTACACCAATCACCCATGCCTCTCTAGGACTGTAAGTGAGACCCTACACCACACACTTCGTGGCTATCTACCTGGGCACCTGAGCTGAATCCGTACAGGAGGAGTGGGCGGACTCCTGAGCTCACATACCTAGTAACAGATCTAACCATCTGCTGACAGGACATTAGCACTTCAAAGGTGCCAATAATCAAACTAGTTCATACAAGCAGCCTATTTGGGCATATCAAAACAAAACAAGAAGCTACAACACAGTAAGCAAACATAAAATAAATAAATATAATAACTTACTGATGGCTCGGAGACAACAGTGAACGTCAAATCACATAAAGAGACAATCCATGATGGCTTCAGCAAGCTCCCAAAATAAAGAATCTAGAAATTTTCCAGAGGAGGAAAATTTCTTGGAATTACCAGAGACAGAATACAGAAGATTAATATACAGAACTCTTCGAGAAATTAGGAAGGAAATTAAGCAAAACACAGAACACGCAACAGAGGAAATTAAAAAGATTAGAGAAGAGCATAATGACAAATTTAACAGGCTACAAGAATCCATAGAGAGACAGCATTCAGAAATCCAGAAGATTAACAATAAAATGTCAGAATTAAACAACTCAATAGAAAGTCATAGTAACAGAACTGAGGAAACAGAAGTCAGAATTAGTGAGAATGAAGATAAAGGACTTGAGACACTAACTTCTTTGAGGAAAAATCAGATAAAAGGATTAAAAAAAATGAAGAAACCCTAAGAATTATGTGGGACTCTATCAAGAGGAATAACCTACAAGTGACTGAAGAACCAGGATGGGGGAGGATAACAGAAAATACGGAGAGAATTGTTGAAGATTTGTTGACAGAAAACTTCCCTGATATCGTGAAAAATGACAAGATATCTATCCAAGATGCTCATGGAACCCCACATAAGGTAGATCGCAAAAGGAAGTCACCAAGACATATTATAACCAAACTTGCCAAAATCAAAGACAAAGGGAGAATTTTAAGAGCAGCTAGGGATAAACAAAAAGTCATCTACAAAGAAGAGTCAATAAGCTCGGACTACTCAGCAGAAACCATGAAGGCAAGAAGGCAATGGGACGACATATACAAAGTCCTGAAGGAAAACAACTGCCAGCCAAAAATTATATACCCAGCAAAACAGTCTCTCAAATATGGTGGCGAAATTAGGGCATTTCCAGATAAACAGAAGTTTAGGGAATTTGCAAAAACCAAACCAAAATTACAAGAAATACTAAAGGAAGTCCTCTGGTTAGAAAATCAGCAACATCAGATAGCAACTCAAGACAAGAACACAGGACACAGCAACCAGATATCAACCCAGATAGGGAAGTC
>NW_004443946.1:25951387-25952615 GCF_000243295.1 Trichechus manatus latirostris | reverse complement strand
AACTCAGCACAAAAAATTAAGTAGAACGAAGAAACTGTGCATAACACACAAAACAAGACATCAAAATGACAGCACTAAACTCATACCTATCAATAATTACACTGAATATAAATAGACTAAATGTACCAATAAAGAGACAGAGACTGGCAGATTGGATAAAAAAAAAACACGATCCACCTATATGCTGCCTACAAGAGACACACCTCAGACTTAAAGACACAAACTAAAACTCAAAGGATGGGAAAAAAATATATCAAGCAAACAACACTCAAAAAAGAGCAGGAGTGGCAATATTAATCTCTGACAAAATAGACTGTAAAGTAAAATCCACCACAAAGGATAAGGAAAAACACTATATAATGATTAAAGGGTCAATACACCAGGAGGACATAACTATAATATTTACACACCCAACAACAAGATTCCAAAACACATAAAACTCTAACAGCACTGAAAAGAGAAATAGAAAGCTCCACAAGAGTAGCAGGAGACTTCAACATGCCACTTTCGGTGAAGGACAGAACATCCAGAAAGAAGCTCAACAAAGACACAGAAGATCTAAATGCTACAATCAACCAACTTGATCTCATAGACATATACTGAACACTCCACTCAACAGCAGCCAACTACACTTTCTTTTCCAATGCACATTGAACATTCTCCAGAAGAGACCACATATTAGGCCACAAAGCAAGCCTTAACAAAATCCAAAGCATCGAACTATTACAAAGCATCTTTTCGGACCATAACGCCATGAAAGTAGAAATCAACAACAGAAAAAGCAAGGAAAAAAAATCAAGCACATGGTAACTGAACAACACCTTGCTCAAAAATACTGGGTTATGGAAGAAATTAAGGATGGAATCAAGAAATTCATAGAATCAAATGAGAATGAAAGCACATCCTACCAGAACCACTGGAACACAGCAAAAGCAGTGTTCAGAGGTCAGTTTATAGCAATAAATGCATACATCCAAAAAGAAGAAAGGGTCATAATCAAAACATTAACCCTACAACCGGAAGGAGTAGAAAGAAAGCAGCAAAAGAAGCCCTCAGGGGCCAGGAAAGAAAGGAAATAAGTAAGAATTAGAGCAGAATTAAATGAAATAGAGAAGAGAAAAGCGATTGAAAGAGTTAACAAGAACAAAAGCTGGTTCTTTAAAAAGATCAACAAAATCAATACACCACTGGCCAAACTGACAAAAGAAAAACAGGAGAGGAAGTATAT
>NW_004443946.1:25939171-25950813 GCF_000243295.1 Trichechus manatus latirostris | reverse complement strand
CTTAAAAGCTTGCAAGCGGCCATCTAAGATGCATCGATTGGTCCCAACCACCTGGAGTAAAGGCAAATGAAGAACACTAAAGGTACAAGGAAAGTAGTAGCCCAAGAGACAGAAAGGGCCACATAAACCAGAGACTTCATCAGCCTGACACCAGAAGAACTAGATGGTGACCGGCTACCACCAACGACCGCCCTGACAGGGAACACAGCATAGTGTCCCTGATGGAGCAGGAGAAAGGTGGAGTGCAGAACTCAAATTCTAGTAAGAAGACCAGACTTAATGGTCTGACTGAGACTTAAGGAACCCTGGAAAGCATGGCCCCTGGACTCTCCATCAGCCCAGAAGTAAAACAATTTCCGAGGCCAACTCTTTAAGACAGGGATTGGACTGAACTGTGGGATACACAGTGATACTCGTGAGGAGTGTGCGTCTTAGCTCAAGTAGATACAAGAGACTATACGGACAGCTTCTGTCCAGAGGTGAGATGGGAGGGCAGAGAGGGTTAGGAGCTGGTTGAACGGACATGGGGAATCAGGGGTGGAAAGGAGTGTGCTATCACAGTATGGGGAGAGCAATCAGAGTCACATAATAATGTATGTATAAATTTCTGTACAGGAAAAAATAAAATAAAAGAAGGATAAGCTATAATGAGACTGGTCATTTTAAACAGTTTCCATTTTTAGCCTTATGCTTATAGGATCTGTTCAGCTGTACCAAAAAACCAGAAACTGATCATCATACTGGAGTTTTCTCAGACAAATCTTGTAAGAATCACCAGTAATACAGTGGTCACTATGGCATATCTCAATATATTTTGAAAGTACTTTTCACACCCATTACAGATAGTCCCTGATTTACAACGGGGTTCCCTTTCTGACAACTATGTCGTAAATCGGTTCCGACGTAAGTCGAATACCTCATTTTTTTAGTTTTCCTTATTACTGCCTTTTATTATCAGCATCTTTATAAATCATAACATTGAATATCTGGGAGTGAACATCTGTGAACAATAACATCATCAAATTACACACTGCAACACTGTATGTAGTACATATTACTAACAAGTTGTACAAAAAATTAAATAAATAAAACAGACTGTCATTAAGCGCGGTTCGTCGCAACTCGAATATGTCGTAAGTCAGGTACTACCTGCATTCCACTTGATTCTGGAAAACAATTCCATGAGGAAAGACATCTGTATTTACAGGTAAGGAACTTAGGCTCAGGAAAAGTGAAGGAATTTGCCCGTGCAAGGTATATGGCAAGTGAGTAACAATGTCAGTTCTAGAACCCAGGCCTGATGCCCAGCCCAGCTCTTTTCCAGTTCACCCAGAGAAATCTCATACCTCCCGTGATGCTCTGAAGATCACAATACTACTGGATCCCCCTCTTGGACGAGCTGCTCTTTACATGGAGCTCAGGAGGAAGCAGAGGCGGGCAAAAGGGCTAGGTCTGCAGTGAGGCTTAGTCAGCAAACATTGTCGGTACAAAGAAAGGGGAAGGCAAAGCCAGATTTGATTTTGGTCCAGCAACAGCTGAAAACAATTGATGATTGCACTGAGAAGGTCAATGAGCCCACTGTTCAGGCAGCTGTGGCAAATGACACTACTGTAGTGGACTTTATAACATTCTTAGCAGAATGCTGAGAACAACACAAGGCAGAGCTGGGAATTGAGGATCTTCCATGTGACCTGGGTTGCAGAGGGAGAGGGGAGCAGGGATGGAAGTAGATTTCAGTGTTTTTTCTCTCTGGCCACCTGGTAAAGACTTCCTGAGACAGACACCGCACACCTGAATTCTCTTGCCATTCATTTCCTTTAAGGCACTTGCTGAATCATATAAAAACCCAAAAACCAAACCCACTGCCGTTGAGTTGCTTCCAACTCATAGCAACCCCACAGGACAGAGCAGAACTGCCCCATAGGGTTTCCAAGGTTGTAATCTTTACAGAAGCAGACTGCCATAATTCTCCCGCAGAGCAGCTGGTGGGTTTGAATCGCCAACCTTTTGGTTAGCAAGCGAGTGGTTAACCACTGCACCACCAGGGCTCCTCAATCAGATAAAAGGAAAAAGAAACCGTTACCTGATGGGCAACTACAATATCTTTCTACTATAATATATACAAAGAGACTAAAAAAGCCCTAGGAGAACTACAGATCATCTCAAAGCTTACACGTGCTGAACATAAAATTCCAACCAGACTATGTCTAACCAGAAAATGTCTATCAATCAGCACTGTCAAAAAGTATCACAGCAGCAAAGTTTAGAATTTCAAAATAAGTTTATTAAAAATCCCATTCAAGGAAGCACTATTAAAAAAGTACATTTTTGTCACTCACTACATCCCAAGGTAACAATTAACCTCCCAATTTCTACAGAGCATAGTTACTTGGTGGTATCATTTTCTTTCTTCACTCTCAGAGATAAATGCAAACAAAACTTGTACTCGAGAAAAACAAAAACCTTCTAAGACTTTTCATCACAATCTTCTCTAGCCCGAAGAGCTTGTGGCTTACTTTAATGGCTCTGGCCACTTGACTAGTTTCTCTTTCACTTAGAAAACTGCTAAGGGAGAAGTTTTTTGTTTTTTTGCTGCATCTGCATTTTAACATCAAGAGCTTATGATGTATTATTTCTCCATGGAAGTATTTAATCAGCTTTGGTGTTTCCTTTGACAGCTTCTCCTTTGATAGGTAGTCTAAGTTCTGATTATATGGATGGACTGGCAGAGCCTCTATTTGAGTTTTTAAAAGTTCACATCCAACAGTAAATGTAATCAAACTAAACATCCTGAAAAGACTCCTCTGATTTTTAACAGACTAGGAGCAAATACTTTCCCCAGCTCTACGTGATTCACAAAGTGGAAGACTCCAAAAAGAGCAAGGATAGTGATACGTTCTATTTGTTGATTTTTCCCTCTCCTTTCATCCCACGCCACCTCTCTGAACCATCTGTGCTAGATTAGATTAGATTATTATTATTCAGCAAATATTCACTCCCTCCCCCAGCATTCCTAAAGGAAGAATATACTTCTCTCCAATGATGTTGGGCTAGGCTCTGTAACTTGCTTTGGCCTTAAGGTGGGTACAGTCTACTATCCTTTGCCTTTGGGCATGATCACACAACTTGCTTTGGTCAATGGTATCTTAGGAGACGTGGCACCAGTGGAGCCTTGAACTACACTTATGCAGTTGGCCTTGCCTTCTCGCACTTCTGTTACCCTAAAAGCTTACCGTGGGTAGCCACTGTCCCTCAGCCTGGGCCCCAGAACGAGACATGCAAAGCAGAGCTTCCCCAGCTGATTTGAAGACCTGTGCCTTAAAGCAGAGCCCTGAATGAGAATAAATGCTCTAAGCCACTGAGTTCTGGGAGGTCTGTTATATAGTGTTACTGTGGCAACTTGTTTTTAAATAACAATAGCCATGTGGGCTCAGAAGAGGCAATGAAGATGACAATCAAGGATTTACAAGTTCTGAATCCCTTTTCTGAAACTTTTAGGACTAAACAAATTCCAGAATTTAGATTTTTTTGGATTTTATAAAAGTAAAATGATGCAAATACCATATTTTACAGAATAGCCTCACAAGGTCTTGGCAGAACCCCAAAATCAAATACATTAGTAAGTCTAGAGTGAAACATATGGGTAGTTTTAAATTACATAAAATAAACACTACAAATACGCTCAGGTTAGATTTTGCTCTCAAATGGGTTATGAAAAACCTTTTGGTTTTCTGGGAGCTCTGGATTTCAGAAGTGTAGATATGGGATTACGGTCCTGTATTAGCAACAATACTTGTGTAGTTATAAAGAATTTTCCCCCCCAGAAAAAATACTTAATTTCACTAACTCTATGAGGAAAGTATGGTTACCCAGAGACACTGTCTCTAATTCTCTTCAGAAAAGGTGTCATGGATTGAATTGTGCCCCCAAAAACACCTGGTCAACTTGGCTAGGTCATGATTCCCAGTATTGTATGATTGTCTATCATTTTATCATCTGATGTAATTTCCCCATGTGTTGTAAATTCTATCACTATGATGTAATAAAACGGATTAGAGGCAGTTATATTCATGACATCTACAAGATTAGATAGTGTCTCAAGCCAATCTCTTTTGAGATAAAAGAGAGAGAAGCAAGCAGAGAGACATGGGAACCTCCTACTACCAAGAAAGCAGCGCTGGGAGCAGAGCACATCCTTTGGATCTGGGGTTCCTGCACAGAGAAGCTCCTAGTACAGGGGAAGGTTGACAACAAGGCCCTTCCTCCAGAGCTGACAGAGAAAGCCTTCCCCTGGAGCTGATGCCCTGAATTTGGACTTGTAGCCTACTAGGCTGTGAGAGAATAAATTTCTTTGTTAAAGCCATCTACTTGTGGTATTTCTGTTATAGTAGCACTAGATGATTACAATAAATGGGCAAAACACAACTAATTTTTAATGAACAAAATGACTACTTGGTGGCACAGTGGTTAAGAGCTCAGCTGCTAACCAAAAGGTCAGCAGTTCGAATCCACCAGCCAGTCCTTGGAAACCCTAGGGGACAGTTCTACTCTGTCCTATAAGGTTGCTATGAGTAGGAGTCAACTCAACAGCAATGGATTTGGTTTTGGTATATCTAATTTATTTGTAAATCACTGGTATACTCAACAATGTTTGCATTCTTGCTTTTGCCTTGGATCAACTCAAACAAGGAACTGTACAAGGCACTGTGAAAATCAAACATTTATACCTTTTACAAACACTTAATGTGCTTCTACATTCTAGACACTGTGGTAAGTGCTGGGGATACTAGTGAATCAGAACTTTGCTTCTGTTTTCTTAAGGAGCTCTTACTATCTAGAAGGGAAGACAGGAAAGTAAATTTTTATACTGATTACATGTTGAAATGAAAATATTTTGGATATACTGGTAAAATTAAAATATTCAAATTAATTTCACCTGCTTCATTTTAGCTTTTTTAAGAAGTGTGTTTATTAGAGAATTTAAAATTACATTTGTAGTCACATTATATTTCTATCGGACAGTGCAGCTTTAAACCTTCAGTTCTTTCTGCTACAGCAGGCCTAATACTCAAAATCCCTAACCACTTTTTCCTTCCTGAAGCTTCGCTCCCTCCCTCAGCTTCTGTGACACTGCACTCACTATCTGGGTTCTCCTCCTATCACACTTACTCTCCCCAGCTGTCTCCTCACCTTTCTCTTCCATCTCCCCATTATAAGTGTTCCTAAGGGTCTGTCCTTGGCCTCCTTGTCCCCTTCCTTCTCTTAGGCATCTCCTCCACTGCTCCAACATCAACTGGTAAATCTATTTAGGTGACTATCATGTTTACAGCTCCAGTCCTGTCCAAGGGACACCTTCACCTGCTGGCACCTCAAAAGCGATACTTACTGGCAAATGTTTTGGTGTGTAAATTTTCACAGTAAAAAAAAAAAAAAAGTTAATACTTACAAACGACTTCCTCATCTTCCTCTAGTTCTTTCCTTCTAACTTCCTTATTTCTAGGACGGTCTCTCCCATTCTCCGAATTCAAAACCTCCTAGTCAATTTTCTCTTTATTCCTTGTTCCTCTATTGGTTGCCATGTCCTGTTCACCTTTCTGTCCTTTTCTAAGCCTGCCACCACCCAAGATTGACCTCTCATTAGGTCACCTGAACTATGCAAAAGTCACCTCAATTTTCTTACCCATTCTACCCCTCACTACTAAATCAATGTGCCTAAAGTAGAGCTATGACTGCAACAGCGCCACACTAAAAACACCTTCCAAATCTGCCTGGCATCTATCAAGGTCTTTCAGAACACATCCAAAAAGTTAAGTCTCACCCTACAGTCTGATATAATACAAGTGGAAGAGCAGGAGCAGTGGGAACCTAGATCTGAGAGGAAGAGGACCACAGAAGCCTTGGTCACAGACACATGTTACATCTTTCCTGCTAGGATGACACCCACAGTCTCACTCCAATCCTCCAGTTCTCCCAAGAACGGGAAAGATGGCAAACCATGCAGCAGTTTTGGAATAGTAGTGGCCATTAGCTTAAAATTCAGCAATAAGTCATATTCATTCAGGGGAAAAGAATACCCAGAAAGATGTGAGCCATCTATCCAAGGGCAAGGAGTAGAATGGGAACCTGGTTAACTGATGAGAGGGTCCATGCACCCAATATGCCTCTTTTTCACTGTTAAGGGCCTGCTGTTATAAGAGGAGGTTGAGCTGGTTGAATCCTGCAGATGGGCTATGGAGAACTGAACTAGGCCTTCTGCAGGTGACTGAAATTAGCCAAAAGCAGCAGGCTCCAATCTATGTTTATCCTCTCATAACAGTTATTTAATGTTCAGACTGGATCACTGGACACTTAGCTATGATCCAGAGGGCCCCAGAGGGTTCGTGTT
This sequence comes from Trichechus manatus latirostris, assembly GCF_000243295.1. NCBI lineage: Eukaryota > Metazoa > Chordata > Mammalia > Sirenia > Trichechidae > Trichechus > Trichechus manatus. The sequence goes on along the minus strand of NW_004443946.1, from coordinate 25,944,428 downwards.
TGTGAAACATCCTTTGATTATATTGCCGTCTCTTCAACTCCAAAGTGAAAATCTTACCATTGTAAAAGATAACTCAAATAACAAAATTCCCTTAACCAGATCTGACCTCTACTTGACTCAACACTTCAGAGAATGTTATGACCTTACAACGTGCTCTGTCTGCCATATAGTTATTTGTATACTATTCTTACCTTCCATACTAAACCTTGACGGCTTTATTCATCTTTGTCCAAAACAGGTAAACAATGCTTTTAAAATTGTTTCTAAATTACTTTCTTACAAGAGAAACAGACAATTCAAAATTAATCTGAGAAGGGAGAAAAAGTAAGTATTGAAAACACATTCAAAGCACAGGACATACATGTCTCCTGACAGTCCCGACCAAGGCAAAAGCATCAGACCCCGATTTCCGCCTCGAACGAGAGCAGTAAGTAACTTAGCCCTGAGTGCCACTCACTTCTTCTGAACGAGGGCAAACTCAGGGGACAAGACGCGCTGTTTCACCAGTTGCTCAACCAGACCCAGCGCCTTCCGCTTTTCTCCTCCTCCACTCCAATCTAGACGGTCAATCCCAGACCGAGGCACCTGCGCCCTGAAGTGTCTTCGGGAAACAGGATTTCCGGACCAAGGCTCCGAAGGGGAATCGCTCTTCAAGCTGACTGCACGCTGCGCCCGGAGCCCGAGAAACGGGCCGTCCCTCGTCGTTTCCCACATAGGGTGCTCCAGGGTCCCGGCCGCGCCCCGCCCCTCATCCTCGGGAACACCGGCTCCGCGGCCCGGGCGGCGACAAAGGGCTGGGCCCTGCCAACGGCGGCCCAGATCAGGGGCACCTCCTCTCTCCCCCAACTCCCCATCACGCACCTACTTTTTTCCGTCGCAGCCGCCGCCGGCCGCTCGCAGCCAAGGCTTCTTCCCGAGCACTCGCTCCTTCCCTGCCGATGAGAAATCTCGGCCCTCAGAGCTGCCCGTCCCAAGCCCCGCCCGAAAGACCTCGCCGGTGTCGTCACTTCCGGCTCGGGTGTCGTTGACTGCAGGTCCTCCGGTGGAGGGGCGGGGCCTGGAGAAGGCAGGGCCCGGAGGAGGTGGGGTGGTCCCTGTCGCCGGGCGCGTGGGTTGCTGGCGAGAGCGGTAGGTTCCAGCAGGTGTACCCGCCTGAGGGAACACGGGTCTGAGACAGCTCTTGAGCTCAGGGCGAAAGCTCCTACATGAACTAGTCCCAGCGTGAGCCTCTCCTGGCCCACAAATGATGGCGTCTTAAATTTAACGCTTCTTTCGTTTCTCCACAGTACACTTGTTTCACAAAATGCGAACCAGGTGCGTCGCAATCAAGAGTTTGGTAGTTAAATTGTAAATACTTGTACCCCGCCTCACTCCAGGCCCACTAAATCAAAACTTGTGGTGGGTGGGGAGAACCAGAGAGACTACATCTTAACAATCTCTGGGATTCTTGGGCTCCAAGTTTGAGAATCCAGTGTCAAGATGTAAGCTTCTAGAGAGCAAAAAAATGCGTCTTATTTTTTAATCCCAAAACCTAACAATATCTGGTACCAAGTGAGGTGCTCAATGGTCACTTGATTGTTGCATCCACAAGCTTTTCGTCCAAATTGTAGTAAAGACAGTACGAACAACTTGGCTCCTTACATAGCATACCACACTCATAATTCACCTCAAAGCTAAAAGTAAACAAAATAAAAAAAACTAAACCCGTTAAGTGGAGTAGATTTCGACTCATAGCTACCCTAAATATAGGACAGAGTAGAACTGCCCCATAGGGTTTCCAAAGAGCAGCTGGTGGATTCCAACTGCCCACCTTTTGGATAGCAGTCAAGCTTTTAATCACTGAGCCACCAGGGCTCCAAACAATGAATACTACCATGTAAAACCAAAGATGAACAATAGAGAAGTGTTCAAGCACACAGGAAATCAGAACACTGAAAACGAAATCAATGATACATGGCATCTGGCCAAATCAGATTTTTAATGTTCCTGTTAAATTATGCCAAGATAACCCTGCACATTACGAGAGCATCAATCCCCAATCCCTCGTCTCTCGCTGCTCCAATCCATCAACAGATTTAGTTTTTACATGTAGAAACTTCATAGTTAAGAACATAAGTAATCTATTTCCACTAATAGGGGAAAGGAGATAAATTGAAACAAAAAAAAAGTTGACCATTCCAAAAAAGTCCCTCCCTGCTAAACACATACCCTGTTAAGCTACACAAATCAAATAGACCAAACCTTGGGTGAAGCCAACATGGCGCTATAGACAGAAGCACCATGCTGTCCCTCCACAGCAAAGACCCGAAAAACTAAGTAAAACAGAGACAAATGTCAATCCTGGAACCCTAAGCATCAAATGAAGAGATAAAGAACTCAGCCAAGAACCAAATGGGATAAGAAACTGACAGAACAGAGAGCCAGGAGAGATACATGCGGAGGTCCCCTATAAACTAACACAGTACAGATTCGCCATCTTGGACTCCTGCTGGAGATCGATAGACAGGGAGTACGGGATGGCAGCTTCACAGAGCTCACAGCAGGAAACAGAGGACCCAGTAACCAGCAATATACGCCCTCCCACCCCCCATCCTCTCCCACCTGCTTCACCTCTGTTGCTTCAGAGCTGGTTGCTGTAGCTTGGCCAGCCAGGAAGTGCAGGATCCCTGCTGCTTGGATTCCCTCTGCCCACATCAGAGATCAGTGGACAGGGAGTACAGGAAAGCAGCTTCATGGAGCTCCTAGCAGGAGACAGAACAACCGGTAACCAGCAATAAACGCTTTCTCACCTCCCACCCTTCTTCACCCCTGCTCGGCCTCCTCTGCTTCCTGTGGCCACAGACTCTTCCCTGGGCTGCGGCTTCAGCCGTGTGCAGCTTGAATTTGACGCAACCACGCTGGCTGGCTCGAGTGCCATTTGTTGCTGGTGTTGCTTTTTTCTGCTTCTTTTGGTTTCTTCCATACCTCTTACCACCTCCCCCTTCTTTCTCTCAAACACCTGGCTCTGTGTGCCATCTTTGCTTCTTCTTGATAGGCTGTGAAGCACTGCTTGACTGTGGAACTGCTTACCAACCCACGCTGCCACGCTGGTGGGACCCCCAGGGTTTTTGTTCTGTTTGTTTCTTTTCTTTCTCTTTTCTCGGCTTGGGAGCCACTTCTACCCGGGCTGTACTGCGAGGCTTGTTAGCTACTTCCCCAGTCTGCACAGTCGTGTGGTGGGATCCCTGGGGGCGTTTCCTTTTCCTTTATATTTTTGTTTTCTTTTCTCTTTTTTTCCTTTCTTTCTTCATTTCTCAGTTTCTCGTCTCTCTATACTTACCTTCTCTTCCTGTCCCCTTAATAACTGGTGATGTGGGACATCTGTCCCCCTTTTAGCCAGGCTGTACTTCGCGGCCTGGGAGCCACTTCCCAGATTGTTGCAACAGCACCAGTGGGATCCCTGGGGGCTTTTCTTTTTATTTCCTCTAATTTTTATTTATTAATTTTTTTCTTTTTCCCTTTTTCTTTTTGTTTTTCTCCATTTCATGCTTTCTCATCTCTCCACTACAATGCCAAGCTCCCTTAGCACTGTTTTTTTTTTTTCTTTTTGTTTGTTTTCGGCTCCTGTTTATCTCTCCTCTCTTCCTCTTTCCCACACCCACCTTAGCTCCATACATCACAATCTTCCCCCTCCTTCCTGCCTACCCGCACCATGCACTGAACATCACACCCCCGAGCAGCACAGGCATGCCCTACCAGAACCTGCCCTGCGCTGATTCCCAGCCCACCCTGTCGGCCCTAGTACATGCCAAAAACTACCCACTCCAACAACTCCCCTTCAGCTGGACCTGCCCTGCTGCACCATAGCAGAGAGACTGGCCCTGATCATCGGACAAGGAGGTGAAAAGTATCATGTCCACAGAAGGGCAAACAACAAAAAATGCACAGCCTGCCTGCTCAGACATAATCAAATAAAACGAAAAATCAGGATGAGACAAACAAATCTACACTCAGTAAACGAAGAAAATAACTACTGAATGTCCCAAAGACAGCAGACAATATCAAAACATACAAAAAAAAAGGACACAATGGTTCCAGCAGGCAGCCAAAATAAAACACCAGATGACTTTCCAGTAGAAGAAAAGGCACTAGAACTACCTGATAGGGAATTCAAAACTCTAATATTCAGAACTATCCAAGAGTTGAAGCAAAAAGCAGACAAAAATGAGGAAAAAATAGACAAATTCACGGAAAAGGCAGACAAATTCATGGAAAATACAGAAAAAAAATGGAAGAATTCAGGAAAAAAATACAGGAACAAAATGCCAAAATAAATCCACTAGAAATCATACAAAAACAACAATTAGAAATCCAAAAGACAAATGACAAGATTTCAGAAATGGACAGTGTCATAGAAAGGCTGAGAAGCAGGTCTGAAACAAAATTGAAGACAAACACTTGGATACAACTCTGTTTAAGGAAAAATCAGAAAAAAGAATGGAGAAAAATGAAGAAACACAGAGAGAATTACTGAAGAACCGCTGATAGATTCCCCAATATCATGAAAGATGAAAAGCTGACAATCCAAGGAGCCAACAGACCCCAATAGGATAGGCCCCAAAAGAAAATTGCCAAGGCATATCATAATCACACGCACAAAAACCAAAGAAAAAGACTCCTGAGAGCAGCTTGAGAAAAACAAAAAGTCACATACAGAGGAGAAACAATAACACTAAGCTCTGATTATTCGGCAAAAACTATGCAGGCAAGAAGGCAATGGGACAACATATATAAAACCTTGAAAGAAAAAAACTGCAAGCCAAGAAAAATATACCCTGCAAAACTCTCGGTAAATCTGTTGGTTAAATCAGGACATTTCCAGATAAATAGGAATTAAGGGACTATGTAAAAACTAAACCAAACTTACAAGAATTATTAAAGGGAGTCCTTTGCTCTGAGAACAAACAACAACAGCCTGAATCTAGGACACAAGATTGTACCAGCCAGATACCAACCTAGGAAATGAACTCTAAAGGACTATCCAAAACCAAAAGAATTAAAACAGAGAACCAGAGAGGTTAACCTACATATGACAACAACATCAGAACAATAAAAGAGGGAATAAACAGTGTAGGTATAGAACCTTCTAATGGAGAGGAAGGCAAGGCAATACCAGGTAATAATAGACTGCTTCAAACATAGGAAGATAAGGGTAAATTTCATGGTGACCACAAAGAAAGTTAACAAACCTACTCATCAAAATAAAGAAGAAAAACAT
>NW_004443946.1:25936080-25937855 GCF_000243295.1 Trichechus manatus latirostris | reverse complement strand
AATTTCTAGAAACACACTACCTACCCAAACTAACACAAAGTGATGTTGAAAATCTAAACAGTCCATAACAAGAGAAGATATTGAAAAGGTAATAAAAAAAACTTCCAACAAAAAAAAGTCCTGGCCCAGATGGCTTCATTGGAGAATTCTACCAAACATTCTGAGAAGAGCTTACACCAGTACTACTCAAACTATCTCAGAACATATAAAAGGAAGTGACACTTCCAAATTCATTCCATGAAGCAAGCATAACCCTGATACCAAAACCAGGCAAAGATACCACAAAAAAAGAAAATTATTATACCAATATGCCTCATGAATCTAGATGCAAAAACTCTCAACAAAATTCTACTGAATTCAGCATCATATCAAAAAAATAATACACCACGACCAAGTAGGACTCATACCAGGTATGCAGGGATGGTTCCACTATACAAGCTATCAACATAATCCACCACATAAATAAAAGGAAAGAAAAGAATCACATGATCATCTCAATCGACAAAGAAAAGGCATTTGACAGAGTCTAACACCCATTCTTGACAACAACTCTTCAATTAAATAGGTATAGAAGGGAAATTTCTCAACATAATAAAGGGCATCTATGCAAAACCATCGGCCAACATCATTATTAATGGAGAGAGGCTGAAAACATTCCCCTTGAGAACAGCAACAACACAAGCATGCCCTTTATCTCCACTCCTATTTAACATTGTGCTGGAAGTCCTAGCTATTGCAATAAAGCAAGAAAAAGAAACAAAGGGCATCCAAATTGGTAAGGAAGAAGTTAAACTATTTGCAGATGATAGGATACTATACATAGAAAACCCTACAGACTCCATGAGAAAACTACTGGAACTAATAGAAAGATTCAGCAGAGTAGCAGAATACAACATAAACACACAAAAATCAGCTGGAGTCCTATACACCAATAAAGAGAACAATGAAAAGGAAATTGGGAAAACAATACCATTTGTAATAGCCCCTAAAAAAATAAAATACTTAGGAATAAATCTAACCAGGGATGTAAAAGACGTATACAAAGAAAACTACAAAACGCTACTGCAAGAAACCAAAAGAGGTCTACACAAATGGAAAAACATACCATGCTTATGGATAGGTAGACTCAACATTGTGAAAATGACAATTCTACCCAAAGCAATTTACGAATACAATGCAATCCCGATCCAACATACCAACAACATTCTTTAAAGAGATGGAAAAACTAATTATTAACTTTAGATGGAAAAGCAAAGAAGCTCCAGATAAGTAAAGCACTATTGAAGAAGAATAAAGTAGGACGACTCACACTACTTGACCTCAGAACCTTCTATACAGTTACGGTAGTCAAAACAGCCTGGTACTGGTACAACGACAGATACATTGACCAATGAACAGAATTGAGAACCCAGATGCAAATCCATCCACCTACGGTCACCTGATCTTCGACAAGGGCCCAAAGTCCATCAAATGGGGAAAAGGTAGTCTTTTCAACAAACGGTGCTGGCATAACTAGATGTCCATCTGCAAAAAAAAGGAACAGGACTCATACCTCACACCATATACAAAAACTAATTCAAAATGCATCAAAGACATAAATATAAAGCCAAAAACTATAAAGTTCATAGAAGAAAAAGTAGGATCAATGCTAGAGGCCCTAATACACGGCATTAGTAGGATAAAAACCATAACCAACAACACACAAACTCCAGAAGATAAGCTAGATAACTAGGATCTTCTAAAACTCAAAAACACTTATGCTCATCAAAAGACTT
>NW_004443946.1:25932275-25934015 GCF_000243295.1 Trichechus manatus latirostris | reverse complement strand
GCAGCATTGTTCACGATAGCAAAAAGATGGAAACAACCTAGATGCCCATCAACAGATGAATGGATAAACAAACTATGGTACATACACACAATGGACTATTACACAATGATAAAGAACAGTGATGAATCTGCAAAGCATCTCATAACACGGATGAATCCGGAGGGCAGTATGCTGAGTGAAATAAGTCGATCACAAAAGGACAAATATTGTATGAGACCGCTACTGTAAAAACTCATGAAAAGGTTTACGCACAGAAAGAAACAATCTTTGTTGGTTATGAGTGATGGGAGGGGTGCGTGGGAACACTAAATAGACAATAGATAAGTGGTAACCTTGGTGAAGGGTAAGACAGTACACAATACTGCAGAAGTCAGCACAACTTGTACAAGACAAGGTCGTGGACGCTCCATAGACACATCCAAACTCCTTGAGGGGCCGAATTACTGGGCTGAGGGGTGTGGGGACCATGGTCTCAGGGAACATCTAGCTCAATTGGCGTAACACAGTTTATAAATAAAATGTTCTACATTCTACCTTGGTGAGTAATGTCTGGGGTCTAAAAGCCTGTGAGCGGCCATCTAAGATACTCCACTGGTCTCACCCCATCTGGAGCAAGGGAGAATGAAGAGAACAAGATACAAGGGAAAGATTAGTCCAAAGGACTAATGGACCACAACTACCATGGCCTCCACCAGACTGAGTCCAGTACAACCAGATGGTGTCTGGCTGCCACCACTGACTGCTCTGACAGAGATCACAATAGAGGGTCCCAGACAGAGCCAGAGAAAAATGAAGAACAAAATTCTAACTCACAAAAAAAGACTAGACTTACTGGCCTGACAGAGACTGGAGAAACCTTGAGTATGGCCCCTGGACACCTTTTTAGCTCAGTAATGGAGTCACTCCCGAGGTTCATCTTTCAGCCAAAGATTAGACAGGCCCATAAAACAAAATGAGACTTAAACGGGCACACCAGCCCAGGGTCAAGGACTAAAAGTCAGGAGTGGACAGGAGAGCTGGTAATAGAGAAGCCAAGGTCAAGAAGGGAGAGTGTTGACACGTCGTGGGATTGTTAACCAATGTTATAAAACAATACGTGTACTGTTTAACGAAAACCTAGTTTCTTCTGTAAACCTTCATCTAAAGTACAATTTAAAAAACCCCATAAAGTAGGAGTCATAATTCTCAAAAACAAAACAAAACAAGACCAAACCTGTTAACAGTTCCAGTCCTTTCCAACACAATCCTGCGTGTTACAGAGAATGGCTCTATCGGGTTTTCTTGGCTGTAATCTTTATGGAAGCACATTACCAGCCCTTTCTTCCTCAGTGCTGCTGGGCAGGTTCAAATTGTCAGCCTTTAGGTTAGTAGTCGGTGTAAACTGTTTGGGCCACCCAGGGACCTAAGTTTCACAGGGGATGGATTTTGGCTTGTTCGTTAAGTATTCTAAGTGTTGAGGCCAGTGCCTGGCGCATCAGAGTCCAACGTATTTGTTGAAAAAGCATAGGCTATTTGTCAGCTACTTCAATCTCTAAATGTAACTGACAAAATGATTAAAAAGTGCTAAAGCACTGGTAAACTATTCTTAGAAACAATTTCAATACAAAAATGTTGTGCAAAGGAGCTGGAGAAGGATGTAGAACATAATTCTAACTCACAAAAAAAGACCAGATTTACTGGCCTAAAGGAGACTGGAGAAACCCTGAGAGTATGGCCCCCAGACACCCTTTTAGCTCAGTG
>NW_004443946.1:25868281-25931872 GCF_000243295.1 Trichechus manatus latirostris | reverse complement strand
GTTGAGAAGTTAGAGGGTTGATATGTTGTGGGGTTGTTAACCAATGTCATAAAACAACATGTGTACTTCTGTTTCATGAGAAACTGTTCTGTAAGCCTTCACCTGAAGTACAATAAAAAAATAAAAAATAAAAATGTTGTGCAAAGATCTTGATGGAGTATTATTTATGGCAAAAATTGGAAAGCTAAATGTCCTACAAAAAATTATGGCTTATAGTGCACTCATTTCACAGAAAAAATCATTAAAATTGTTTATGAACATTATGCATAACAGAAATATTCTTATTTTGTCAAATGACATAAAATTTATGTAAAAATGTAAATGCAATTATGTCAAAACACATTTCTGTGAAAAGGAAACAAAAAAGGGTTCTAGAAAAAAAGCAAACTGCTCACTTTGAATAACCTGTTTTCTGTATTTCTTCATCTTCTTAGAAGTATGAGCACCCTGGATATGAGCACCAGGGAAGAACCAGTAGAAGACACTGAGAAAAGGTCACAGACTAGAGGAACAAGGCAAAAGTGAAATCCTAGACACCAAGTAAAAGTCCCAAGTAGACAATGGTGCTGAAATGAACTAGTATGTAATTGTCTTACAAGGCCACAGTCTCTCATTTAGGCTGTCACCAGTTTTCAGTAGAATGGTGAGTAGAAACCAGAATAGGTTGAATTGAGACTTGAGAGGTTTAGAGGGCATATATAAGCTACTCTTTCTGGAATCTCAGTTCCAGAAGGGAAAGGAGAATAGAATCCAAGCTTTTTCATTGTTATAATAAGAATTCCAGATTGAGGGAAGATGCTGGAAATACCTGAGCAACTACAGAATGTAGTTAGAACCAGAGCCAGTGGGGTGGAGGAGGTCTTCTGGATAGGATGGATTGGTATATACCATTAATTACAGAAAGCAGTTTAAAATGGTTGTTGTCATAAACTGGAAAGCTAGAATTTGAGAGAACGTGCCTAATGACTTTGTACTGTTTTTGTTAATTGAAAATTATTTGCTAGGTGAGGGGGAAAAATCAAATGAATTTTATTTACTCAGTGAACATTTGTTCAGTACTTACTATAGCACTGGAGCTTTAAAAAGCATAAAACCTGCAGTATACGTGAGGAGGATACCCTGGTGGTTAAGTGCTATGGCTGCTAACCAAAACGTTGGCAGTTCGACTCCACCAGGTGCTCCTTGGAAACTCTATGGGGCAGTTCTACTCTGTCCTATAGGGTCGCTATGAGTCGGACTCGACTCGACAGCAAGGGGTCTGGTTTTGGTATGTAAGGGGCTGAAATCCAGTAGAAGAGTGACCAAATAGCACTTAGAGAGCAGACTATCTGCAATGAAGCATTTACATTTTTCCCGAAAGTGCTTGGAACGTAGGAGCAGGAGTAGAGAAACCAATGATACATGAAATGCTGGCAAAATCCAACAGTAAGTGGAGAAAGATAAAGCAGATGGGAAATTCAGAGTGCTGGACCTGTTAGAACTACTTGGGGGAGGGGGACTGTTAACATCAGTCACTACTACATAAAGTCAGGATCTGGTCAATCAGAAAACTAAGGCTAGTTCTTCACACCAATGATTTCTAGGAAATCCAGTTCATTAACATTTCCCACATACAGCAGTTCGCCTTTATATAGAATGTCACTGCCATTTTACCTATGGCAGGGAAGAGTAGAATTGATACTAAAGTTACCAGGATTCAGTGCTTAGCTACATTCTATCTCATTAGTTCTCCTAAGACATTCCAACACTCTGCAAGCACTGGTCTCCTTAAGGCTGGGCCCTGCTTTTAAGATCAAAGACTGGCTTTATCTTATTCATCTTGTATTTCTACTCTTAAATTATGAATGTTTGTCACTGCTTTACTAAATCTAATCTCGTTATCCAGGACCTTTTAAAAAACTTACCTCAATAACACACTTAACAAAACTATTATCTGTAGCTTTTCCACCTTCAGTAACAACTGGTCAAATCCCTTTACCAATAATATAAAATTGCCAGGAAAAAAAGAACCTTCATATTATGCTTGATTCTACAATATAAAATGTTCAATAGTTTGTCCTTTTACTAGAAAAAGAGGAAAAAAGTTATTTACAAGTATTTTTAAATTCACACTTAACAATCTTTTTTAATAAACATTTCCTAAAATGCTTTATGTGTTTGCATTTTATTAACAAGCCCTTTCCTCTGCCCTTAGGTCTATTAGACCATTACTATCCAATGTAACTTTCTGTAATCATGTTCTATAATCTACACTGTCCAATATAGTAGACATTAGTTATATGTAGCTACTGTGCACTTAAAACGCAGTGTAACAAAAAAATGGATTTTTAGTCACATGTAACTACTGAATGCGTCACTAGTGGTTACTATTTGATAGTGCAGACCAAGACCATGAATTAGAATCACATATACATGGGGTCGCTACTGAGTTGTAATCAACTCCACGGCACCTAACCACCACATACGGGCCTCTAGATAATCATTTGTCAGGAACACTGTAGTTAATTACAGCACTGGGTAGAACAGACAAGGTGAGCTTTAAAGTCTCTTCTACATTGTACTACCTTTCTAAGCATTTTCCTGTTGTCACTTTCCCTCAACCTTGAAGTAAAGTGATTAAGTCTGACAGTTCTTACAGCACTTTGTATGCATGTCTACTAGCATTTCTCTCATTGTGTAATTACTTTTCCACACTCAGCTATTAGGGGAAGCTTGTCTTAACTTATGTCTGTAACCTCCACCTAGCTTTTAACATGAATGGCACATATCAAGTGTTCAATAAATGTTCACTGAATGAAACAGAAATTCTAATGGGTTATCCACTTAGGCAAGAATGGCCATGTCTTCCATGGCCCGATATAAATGTACACAAAATAAATAAAGAACAGTGTTCAACAATTCAGCTCCCAATCTGTACATAAGAAGGTAAGAGTCATCAATCTACCCAATATGTGACGTGGCAGAGTAGGCAGACTTGGGAATGTCATTTAATTCAAGCAACACGGCTTGAAAAATTTTTTTTATTCATTTTTGTTTATAGAAATTACCTTTCTTCCTGGGCATTTTAGATTGCCATCCCTAATTTGGCCTTCATATAAGTAATATCTTTTGCTGAGCAAAATTAATTCTTGATTTTGTATGGTTAACAGAAAGCTGAAATATGACCTGGAAAAGAATATAACCATTTTTACATGAAAACCTTTCAGCAGTCCTGGCATCGACATTGGAGACATTCATAAAACTTATTAGAAGCAACTGGGTAAATAAGCCTCACATAAACATTGTATACCTGCTTACATTTATTTGCATTAAAAAATTTTATATAAAAGAAAAAAAAAGATACTGTTTAGTTCAATTTGGCTCTCAAGACTGCTGTTTTCTCAGCTTACTCACTGTATCTGTATTCATGCTTGATTAACAATTGAAACAGCGCTCTTCAACAATTATCATTAGCCTCTACTATTTAAGTTTCCAGGGAAGCAAGATGCAAAGTAGGTAACCACAAAACCTTCTCTAAGGAGAAAACGTTCTGGGGCTGGCTGGGAATAAAGAACAGAATATTATGGTTGTTCTTAAGCATTATTTTGGATTACTTCATTTTCATAAATATTTATCCGTTTATTTGCCTTGGAAAAATGTTTTTCTTTTTAAAACCTACTTAAAAAGAAAAATAAGTTGCACTGATGTTGGTTAGGATAAAATAGTACCTGCAGACACCTTAAAAAGAGGCCTGGTGGTGCATGGTTAAAGACATCGACTGTTAACGAAACGCTGGCAGTTTGAAACCACCAGTGGCTCCGAGGGAGAAAGATATGGCTGGCAACTGGCTTCCACAGAGATTTACAGCCTTGGAAACCTTATGGGGTCGCTGAGTTGGAATCGATTCGGGGTGGATGGAGATAACTTAAACCCTTGTTAATCAAAGTATAGTCCTTGGACCAGTGATACTGGCATCACCTGAGAGCTGGTTAGAAATGCAAAATCTCATGCCCCACCCCAGACCTACTAAATCCGCCTGCTACAAGATTCCTCTGGTGATTCAGGACCATGTTATAGTTTGAGGAAAAACTGCTTCAAATAACTTACCTTTTCTCCCTGTAAACAGATGTACATATTTAAAATTATGTACAGAGTTAAATGAGGAAAAGCATATTGATTTTGTAAAAAAAAAAAAATTTTGTTTCCTATATAACCATTAGATCAAGAATTGTACTTTCACAGAGTTTTTATATCTTGAATGGGAAATATAAGGTTTCGGAACAAATTAATTTATGTGCTTATGGACAACCCAGAAAGCCTGGAGAAATTACCAGAAACTTCTCACACGTATTTTTCCAGACACTAGAATACGTCAGAATATATACATCCAATTCTTTACATAAAATCGTGAAAAACAAGCTCTGAGAACCAAAAGGTTTTTGATTAAGCTTGGTGGAAAATCCTGACTTGAGCTGGCATTTGGCTATTGATGGACTTTACCCCACTTAGTGTGACCATTCCTGTCTGCTACAGAAATTTTAATGTTTGAATTTGAGGTCCTGCCACAAACTCAACTGGGGGTGTTATGCAGTATGTGGTATATACCTGTAAGGACTTCAGATAAGGGACAGCCCTAGCTTATAGAAGGGTCTTTTAACATAAGTATAGTTGAAAGGACTGAAGAGACCAAAGCAATGGAAATTAAATTTACCTAAATAAATGTTCATGCTAATGTTGGCTAAATAAAAAGTCTAATCTGATGCCTTAGAAGCAGTAACTGTGCAGTAAGTTTAGAGAAGCATAACAAACTGCTAAGCCAAGAGGTCTGAGGTTGCAGATACAGTGGGAGTGGATCTGAGAAAAGGATATAAATTTGCAAATGGCAAGGGACATCTTTCTGAAATTTTCCCTTGAGAAACCAGAACTTTACATACACTAAATTAAAATTAAAAAGGATATTTCCGTAGCTGAATAGTAGATTCATCCAAGATACATAAATGGCCTCTGACATGTTTAGCTAATACTCAAAAAATCACTATCAAAACCAAACAAAAATTCAGCCCATATTTTTAAGTTTTCTAGTATACATTGCACAATTACAACATGATGCCATTTATTTAAAAAGACTGAAAAAATGAGTCCCCAGATCAAATATATACATTTTTAATATGTGAATTATTTACATAATGAAACCATCCCATGTTCCAATGTTAAGAACAGTGTTTTCAAATGTCCTCTTAAGATGTAAAAAAATCTAGTAACTCAAGCTCACAGTTAAGCTTTTCTAACAGGCCAATCTTTCTCTCTCTTAAATAAATACACTGATATGAGAAGAGCTGCACCTAATTTGTGTTATGAACTATTTAAAACTTGTTACATTTTCAGGCAATTTTGCTCCCTGGTGAAGTTCTGATCTACAATAAAGATAGCCTATGTACGACTTTAAGCACATTATATTTTTAAACTTCGATGAGCGGAGATAAAACAATTTGTGTGTGTGTAAGTACACACATGATACAAACCCTTTACAGAACAAAAATGAAGATAAAAAATTAGTAGTGGTTGATAACTGCCATAAATAATTTATTTTCCTTAGAAATAAGATGTAAACCTTGAAAATTGCCAAGCTGAATTCTATTTGTTAATCAAACTTCCTAGTGTCCAAAACTGCCTAATTTTATCTTTTTTGTTTGTTTATAAAGACCTTTTCTTTTAAAAAGATTTTTTTTTTTTTTAAATTTACGCTTTTGGAAGGAAGATTTTCTAAAATTTTTCCAAAGGGGCACATCAAAATTAAGAATTAGAGCAAAAATGTATTAAATAAAGCACTCCAGAATCTAAGGATCTGCCTCATTTTTGAACAATAAAAGGGAAAAATCACTATGATTCACACTCCATTAGAAGAGGATGGTGAAGCAGTCAGCCATAAACAGGGAAACCCCATCCTGTTCATGGTGCTCACTCTGGGAGAAGAATAACCTAATTATCCCAGACATCTGGACTGGCACAATATCTCTTTTCGATTCTACTCTGCTTTTAGGAAACACTTAAGGGAGCCCTCGAAAGCAGATTAGGGAAAAATAAGTCTTTTACACAAACATTCACACAAACACATTCATACAGAGATATGGAAGGAATGGATTGTCTGCTTATTTTTGCATTCTAATTTTAAATTCCACACCTTCGTGAGGACTTGCCATTTCTGATTAAAAGGGGATAGTAGGTAGATGTGACTGGTATTCTTTCAATTAAAATCATTCATGTTCATTCTTAAACAGTACAGTTCAATATTAAGTGCAATTCTGCAAAAGAATTGGGGAGTCATTTTAATATTTACAAGAACAAATCAGCAGAACAAGATTATATTAGATAGGCTGTGTACACTAGCTGTGGTTTATAAAACATACTGGTAATTTGTACCTGGTGAGTATAAAGAAAACCAAGGTAAGATTCAGATGACTTTACAACCAAGGGAGTACACAGGGCGTCGACAAATCAGAGGACAAAAAAAATTCACATTTTCTACATTAAAAAAATTACAGATCTCACAAATGTCTTTTAGGACAAAGAAAAATTCAAAGTCCTTTGAATGGTGGGAAGGAAGAAATCTGAAATGGAACTCTAAATGCAAAAAGAGTTTTACTTCACAAGACCAATTTTCTTTGCTTCTGTTTCATATATCAATAATCTCCACATTTTGACTATAAAAACTTCTGCTTCTTCATCAAGTACCTAGAGGAGGAAAAAAAAATGACACAAGTAAGATAAGCAATCATTAACATCTCCAACAACAGTGACCAATACAAAAAAAGCTTTTATCTACTGACGAGCACTTACTTCTGATAAAACAACTTAAAAATCTAATGTGAGAAATGGGAACCTAACTTGCTGTGTAAATTTTTACCAAAAACACTATTTTTTAAACAAAATCTAATGTGAGAAATATATTAACCAATACAGGTAAATTACTCAAAAATAAAAATTCAGCAAAATCCCATGGCTTACTAAACACTGACACCACAGTACTTTTCTAATCCATCTTTTAACTTCTATTTTTTCTTTACAGACACTACATTTGTATGTCTGGCGAAACTCTCTCTTAAAGCAAATGTCTGTTATAAAGAACATGCTAATTTAGGCAGATCTAAATATACAGCTATGTAATAATTTTGTACAAACTATCTTGTTTACCCTAATCCAAAACAACCTTGCAGTTTTAACATTTACCAAGTGTTTATTATGTATGTGACACAGAATTAAACAGTAAACAGGACTATACATAAAGCATTTAATATAGTGTATGGAATACAGTAAAAAGAGTAACTGAACACTATCATCATCACAGGGGACACAAGACTTATGAATAAACAACAGGTATTTCCCCTTGGCAGACGAACAGATCAAAGTATCTTCCTACCTATTAGTTAGGCATATCATGTCCCTACCACTACTTCTGTCCTCTTTCCACAAATTTGGGAAGTGGACTATCCTGTTCTCTTCTAAAGGAGGCAGCTTTAACAGATCTCCAGGGTATCACTGCCATAATGTAATGTGGCGTAATTTTGCCAATTCTTCATACAGGCAGTTTAGGGTATGAGTTAAGAGAAGAAATAGCCAAAATACTTGGGATCAAATCCCACTACTACCTTTTTCTAGCTACAAGTCTTTGTTTTGGTTGGGTTATTTAATCTCACTGACCATGAATTTTTTCATCTGTAAAATGGAAAAAATAACTAACATCATCATAGGACTAGATTTTTTATGCAAATAACTTGGGCCTTCTACGTTTATTTGCCAACTACTCCCTCTCTCTGCAAGGTATTTTCCTAACCACTGCTATGCAAATTTTTTTTATATGTTGCTGTAAAAAAAATTAGCGTAGTGTGCTTATGGAAATACTTCACAGGGGGAGGGAGCAGTTGGCAAACAAACGTAGAGGTGCACATTATTTGTATAAAAATACAGTACTATAGTAATTAAGAGGATATGTACAAAGTGCTTTGAACAGTGCCTGGTATATAATAAGTGTTCAAAAAGTACCCAAGAGAAGCTAGAAATTTGGATTCTTATGAGAAATCTCCCCAATTTCTCAATGATGCTAATTAATAAAAGAACTTTTAATTAGACCTCTATGAGCCAGATTTGACCCACAGTTTGTACCTATGCTGTAGCGCTAATTAATGTGAAAGTCGTAACTTGGAAATAGTATGGATACAGGCACAAACATATGGGCATAAAATGCAACCAAAGTTCATTAATTAATGCAATATG
Organism: Trichechus manatus latirostris; assembly: GCF_000243295.1. Classification (NCBI taxonomy): domain Eukaryota; kingdom Metazoa; phylum Chordata; class Mammalia; order Sirenia; family Trichechidae; genus Trichechus; species Trichechus manatus. The sequence goes on along the minus strand of NW_004443946.1, from coordinate 25,923,622 downwards.
GGGAAAAAGTATAATTTGAAAAAGTCAGATTTTTAATTGGAGCAAAATACTAGCTAAAAATTCAATCTCCTCATTCATTCAAGAAACACTTAGGGGGCTCATAAGCTTTTACCAGAGCTGGCTGACAACACTGGCTCAACTGGTTTCCTCCCACTCTGATCAACAATGATCCAGAAAATACTCAAAACATATAAAAAGTTGAGTAATCTAACTAATTATATATTCCAAATATCAGAATATTTCAACAGACCAGACTTGATTAACACTGACACACGTAATCTTCACTAACAATGACTGCAACTCTGCTATGGCCAAAAAACTAGAATGCTGATTCATTTATGTCCAACTATGATTCCCACTGTCTACTCCCATGGATAAACTTTAAAGAAGCTGGAAGCCCAGAAAAGTTCAGAGTCCACTCCCAAGGACCGGGGCCCATACACATGTCCCTTTCCTTTGAGGCTAAGCACTGTGTACGCCAACCACTTCTTCACAAATGTTTTATCAGGAATGCAACAACATTAAGCTGGCTCGGCAGAAAACAAAGATTAGCTGACTGCAGACATCACCTAGATATAAAACATCTTGACCTCAGAGCTCCTTCTAGTTAGGAACCCCACTCTACCCCTCCCTGCAATCCTTGGCTGCATTTCAAAATGCAAGCCTCCACCCACCACCCCAACACACCCCTATCTAGTGGTGGCTCAGAAGAAAGGCCTGGCAATCTAGTTTTGAGAAATCAGCCACTGAAAACCCTACGGAGCGCCAGTTCTACTCTGACACACATGGAGTTGTCAAGAATCAGGGTAGACATGATGGCAACTGGTTTGTACAAACTAAATGAATGCTCACATAGGAGTGAAAGATAACTCTGAGGTTTCTAGCATAAGGGACTAGGCAACTATATTTACATACACATAAAACACCAAGGGGGGAGGGGCTGGTGAAAAAGAAAAAAAATCCTAATTTCAATGTTGTAGTAATAACATCTTACTGTGCATGTCTTTTACGTCTTTTAATGAATATTCAAATTTTAATTCAGGCCTATAAAAAGAGTCTGAAACTACCATATGCAGAAAATCAATTAAATTCAGAGAAGTTATTGTTTGTTCACATAGATAATAAAATATTAATAATAGCAAATTTCTAACTTACCATGGCAACATCATCTAAAATGCTCTGAGGTGAACTATGAGCCATAACCTGAAACAAACAAGTTAAGTGTCACGTTGAGGGGGAAAAAAAAAAAAAGCAATGCAGACATGAAATTTTAAGGGACAAACCCTCAAACTGGTATGGGAATGTCTTGTGGCTGAGGAACCTTCCTATAAACTTTAATCCCCCAGAATCCCACACTCTTAATGGAAGGAGCCACGACACCAAAACCTCAGGTCTTAATCACTAAAGTGTCTATCTTCTACGTCAAAGCCAGACCTCACTTATACAAGTTTTAATGCCGTAACAGTTACAAGCAGAAAACGGCAGCCTAGATCTCCTCTTCCTAATATTAAAAGGATAGTAGTGGGGGGAAAATACTATTTCCTTGAAAAGCAGTTGTTGTTGTCGTGTGCCGTCAAGTTGATTCCGACTCATAGCGACCCTACAGGACAGAGCAGAACTGCCCCATAGGATTTCCAATGAGCAGCTGGTGGATTCGAACTGCTGATCTCTTGGTTAGCAGACTGACCTCTTAAACACTTCACAACCAGGGCTCCGAAATGAAATTCGTTATACCTTTACAGGAATATGGTGCTTCTACCATAATAAGCGTTATTAAGACTTTGCTTTCAGAAGACAATGGAAGGAGACAGTATACTTTGATGATTAATAGCACAGGTTTTAGAGGATTGGCTCTGCTACATAACTTGGCCAAGACACAATCTCTTACTAAGCCTCAATTTCTTCATCTATAAAATGGGGATAATATGATAATATTAGCAACTTACATTTCCTAAGGTTGCTGGGAGGTTTAAAGGAGATAAAAGTTCTATGAACTGCTTACCAAGAACAAAGCCTGGCATGCAGCAATCAATCAGTACTGACTATCATGATATGGAGGGGACTATTTTGTTCTTCTTCCAAAGGATGGGAGACTGACAAAGGGGTTGAGGAGACACACTATAGGCTATTTCCGCAAATTCTCTATCAACTGTATTTCACCAACATTCTAACCATTAAGACAAGAAGGGGGTGGTATGGCATTCTCAGGGTCAGAAAAAGTGAGCATAATTGGCAGCAACCAGCAATTCTGTCATCTTTGACACCCTGAAATGAAAGCATGTGGTGTGGGGAGCCTGCGGTGAGATGAAAGAGTTCATTTAAGCAGCCCTGAACCACTTAATTAAAACTAGACTATCATAGACTTCAATCTGAAAGATTTTTTCCTGATTTTAAAAAGTATCTAATACTTTAACCTATTAAAAAAAAAAAAGTTGGGAGCGTAGTGAGTAAAAGACTAACCTTAGAACAAACAAAATCAACTAATGTAGCTTCTTCTTCACCTATGTATTCTATTATTTTCTTATTAATCCATGGTCTAATTCGTCGTTCCATCAATATCTGAAAAATAAAATGTGATTACTGAATTAAAGAATTTTAGCTTTTTTTTATATTTACTAAAGCCTATAACCTCACTGTCTTTCTTAAGACTAAAATAACATGGATGTTCATTCTAAAGTTATACTAAGGAAGCTTCAACATGAGAAAATATATGACAATAAGACATCAGGAAAAACCATGCCACTAGACTATTGATTTGTTTAATATACATGTTCTCTCTGTGCTCAATATCAACCAAGAACCCTTAGCTTTTACCGCAATATATGTCTGAAGTAAAAACTTAAACAGGTAGGTACCAAGATAAAATTACTTGCTTCTAGGTTTTTTGGTTTAATTGTTTAAGGGTCTGGCTTCAAGGCAGCACAAGTACTACCAAGACTTTTCCAGTAATCTAACTTCCTTGCCCATGGCATTTACTTGGTGTCAAGATTCCAACCACACTATCATCCTTGTCATTAACAGAATCAAATGAGTTTGTATTCACATTCGAAGACATTGCCAATAGCACAGCTACTCACAGAATCCACAATAGACCAATCAAGGGGATAAGCAAAGAGCTCAGGTTTGGCTGTAGGAATTTTCTCAATGAGACTCTTAATGTGCTTGCGCTTTTCTTCAGTGTTTACGGTGCCTTTGGCAGCATTTTTATCATCTTCGCCATAATCCAAGGGAACCAGTTTCCTTTTTCGGGGTACGTCATCGCTGTCTTCATCCTCAAATTTGTTAAAGACACTATCTACAGGAAGTTTCTTTCTCTTCACAGAATTAGGTTGACCAGGACTATTGGAAGCACCTATAGTAAAAATATTATCTTAGCATGATGACTTAATTTTCAAATATTATATTTTATAACCCACCATCCCTCAAAAACAATACAAAAATAATACTTTCATAAGTCTCAGAGAAAGAGCCCAACTATAAAAAGTAACTCACTACTCACAAGTGCTAGAAAATTTAACTTTTCATTTCTTCTCAGAACTCGAGGCAGCTGCAGATATAGGAGCGCTAGTAGGACTATGAAAACAATCGTGAGCTAGAAATGCATTTTTGAGTATTTTCCTAGCTACCTACCAAGTACCACATATTTATTTTTTTCCGTAAGGCAAAATTTAGGTATTTTCAGGAAAAAAGTAAGAAAGGAAGGAAAGAAGGAAATGATAACATACCCAGTTTAAGACTAAGTCCTATTTTTGGCCTATGTTCTTCAGGTTGTTGTTGATCAGGTGAATTTTCATGAGGAATAATAATACCACAGGGAGACTCATCCCCAGGAGTGTTGGGGGTTGCATTGCCACTGGCAGAGGAAACAGATGGGGCAGAGCTGATGGGTCTCAGAGTCGGTTTGAGACAGGGCTTTTGCTCCGGTTCTTCTTCCTCTTCAACGGGTTCTTCTCGTTTTTCTTCTTTTTCTTGCTTTTCTTCTTCCTCTTCCTCGGATTCTGGTTCTTGCTTTATTTGTGGCTGCCTGCGCCTCTCAGCCTCTTGTTCCATCTATAACCAAAAAACAATTAGATTACCATATTTTTACACAAACAGCATACACATTATAAGTTTTTGCCAACCCCCCTTCACGCATTATTTTCCTAGGCTTGTTATGTATGTTATGTGTGTGTGGGATCATTATTTGCAAAAATGTGGTAACTTCAAAAAACTACAACAATACTTTATTCAACTTGTTTTTTACTTTATATTCTTTTCTAAAATATCTGTTTTTCTTTTTGGTCAGGAATAACTAAGCACTGACTGCTTCTTAAATTAGAAAAGTAGGTACGACCGTATTTTTACACAAATAACGCACTCCTTCTATGTTTGTTTGCCAACCATGCCCTCCCCTCACCAAGTATTTTCATAAGCGTGCTATGCTACAATTTTTTACAGCAACATGTAAAAAAAATTGGCATAACGGCACTTATGAAAATACCTCACGGGGGGAGGCACATGGTTGGCAAACACAGAAGGCATGCATTATTTGTGACAAAATACAGCATGTACTATGCCAAATTTTTTTAATGTATATTAGCTCTTCAGAGGAACAAAGATAAATACACAGTAGTCTGCTGAATTTGAGAAGGATAAAGTAATTTTTAATTTTATTTAAAAAGTATAATCAAAAGTTTTATTTCATAACAATACAGACAATACATGAAAAGGTAACTCAAATTCTCAACTTGGCATACGCTATCATTTGTTCTCTGTAGGTCTTAGCTGAGGCTGCTAATACTTTTGTATTTATTAACAACAGGGTAATGAAAAATAAGAGAAAGGAAGGGAATTGGGAGTCAAAAGACTATACACCTAAACAAACACCTCTCCCTGAAATGATCGAAGATAATTAAAAAATGAAACAACTATAAATGTATTAGTAAAAATTGAGCGAATAGAGCAGTAATCTCTCTGAGCATTAAACAAAAGAAACAATAGAAAACTACAGAAGTATCCAACTACATAAAAATTTAAAATTTCTGCATAACATAACGCCACTAAATAGCAGCTCATTAAAAAAAAAAAAAAAGCCTGTTAGACAACCTATAAATTGTTCTAACCCGCTGGTAGTCAGCAAACGAAAAAACAAACAAAAAAAACCTACACCTAAATTTTATACTGATAAAGATGAAAAAAACCGGCAAAATGCCATGATAGTGAAGATATAGAGAAAGATCACATAAGGGCTACAAAATGGTCAAATTCTAGGTAGAAGATAGTAGTGATATAAAAGGTTAGAAAAGAGCAGGTAAATTATAATTGACCTTATAAAACTTATATCTGAAGGAGAGGTATGTACACTTGTGTATGACATTTAAAAGGTTGTTCACCACAGCATTTACAGTGTTTCTAAGTGGCTGATAAGAATTCAAGATGGTTTTAGTTTCATCATTATTCTTTTCTATGCTGTCTGAACATTTTACTAACTCACGTAAGTACAGGCAGTCCCCCCCAGGTTATGAAGGACGGACTTACAACTCATGGATAACTCGTACTTGCCCTTTAACATTACATAAATTTGCCCCACTTTGAAACGAGTCAACCAACCCCTACTCTCAACAAACTCTTCATCACAATCATCTTCACTTGCTGCACGTGAAGCTTTTAAATCACTGAAAAGGTGTCGAGCTCTTTCTTGCACTAAAGTAAGGCCAAGTAAGAACCATATGCACCTGTTTTGACTTACCTACAAACTTCACTTAGTCTTAAAAACACAGTTAGGAACTTATCTTGTTCGTAACTTGGGGACTGCCTGTATGCATTTTATCAATAGAAAAAAATAATACTTTCATTTTGAAAAGTAAAAATGACATACAAAATATGGTTTCTGTTAATCTTAAGTATGTAACAGGTTTTTTCTTGGAAAAAAAAAAAAAAAAAAAAGGTGGTATGGACAATTCATATTATTAGATTCCTGATTATTAAAAACTTTTCTAAAATGAGACTGTATTCTTCAATGCAAGAACAGGGTACTGTCATGTACTATGACATCATTTTTTTATCTTTTAAATGACAAAAAAAATGCATGAAAGCATTTTTATTTGGGAAACAAAATATATGAGTTGGCACTGAGATGGAACTCAAACAACAGAAAGACCTATGTGTCAAAGCAAACTATTGGAAGGAAAGCTTTATAGCAAAGTTTCATAAAAGACAATTCTATTCATCTTAGGGAATACTTCACAGAAAACAAAACAGTAAGACATCAGTAATATATTTAGTATAATTAAAGTTCTAAATCAATCAATATTGATGATTTGGGTAATATTCTCTCAAAAAATAGCACGCAAGATACAGGGATCATCATAAAGTGTATTTTCCTCAGTGATAAACTATGTCATGGTTGGCTTGCTTAAGATGACATGATAATCCTCTAAAAACAAATGTTACAGATCTGAGAATATTTTACCCTTTGGAGCTCTGCATCTGGGTCTGGGTGTCCTTCTGCCAGGAGGCGCTGCCTAATTTCCTCCAGCTCTTCCTTCTCTCTCTTCCTATCACGCTCATCTGCTTCCATTTCCTTTTCCCTATCACGTAACCTTTTCTGAAGAGCACTTCCCCTGAAAGAATAAATCATAACAGGCCTTAATTTAATATCTAGATCATCGACTATTCCACATGTCTCCAATAGTAGTTTTTTTCAAAGCTAAAAGCTGTATGCTAAGAGACTACAGACTTCTGTGTCCGCAGAACACCCAAAACAGTGTGCTCTTACATGTTAGCTTATAAGTAAGCATTGCCTCCTCATTTATTCCCATGCCTTGCTCTTAAATCATTCTAAATTAAGTGTCTAAAACAAGTAGAAATGTAGCTTTCAGAAGCAAGAAGACAGCTCTTATTTGGAAACCCCAGCACATAGTTTGTCTTTTCTTAGATGCCCAACTGTGAAAAAATAATACAAGTAGCATAAGTACCACTAAGAATAATTCTGTATCCTCAATTTAATTATTTCCCTTGTGTAAAAATCCCAGAAGGAAGTAATGCAGAATGAACAGAAAGTGGAAGTTATATCTATTTGTTGGTCTAGCTAGCTAGCACTTTATTATGTCTGGGAACGTTAAGTTAAGCACTGCCATATTTTACTCTATCCTTCGATAATTTAACTGAACTTTTTTCTTTTGGTACTTTCTACATTAAAGTCAAATACTTTGGCACTTTCCATTTAAGTTGCTAATTCAGTCTTTTGACTATTTTTGGCTGTAATGTATTAAATTCAATTATATATTAAACAGTTTCATCATGTCAGACACACTAGAAATAAAATGATGCCAAGACATTGTCCGCATTCTTAGGGAACTTACAGATGGGGTGCGGCGGGGGCGGGTAGGACAAGTCTGCCATAGTATGGTAAGTGCCAGGATGAAAAGTAGTTTAGAAATGGCTTGGAACAATGAGATGAGGGAAGTCTGACTTCTCAACTCTCACTTCACATTAATGGATCAATTGGCGGGGGGGTAGGGTGGATCGCTATGTACCACTCTTAAAATCCTTGAAGTCAAAAATTTACAGACAACTCTAGATAACTATAAATAGGAGTTATAAAAAATCAGACCTATTTTAAAATACATTAAGGAAAAAACCGGTTATACTATTATCATGGGCATTCCCCTAAAAACATGCACAGAATTACTGATCATTTTCCAATAGCTATATTTCCTCCACAAAACAGCATGTGCGCATTCAACTACATAAACTACTATCGTCAGCTATAGGGCTTGCTACAAGACAGAGTGTGAAGATTTCTTTCTTTTACCACCTAGTGAACCTGAACGCTCAGGATGACAAGAAAAAATACAAATAAAAACCTGAAAGTATAAGTACTCTTATAAAGCAAGGCTTCTTTACCTGTAATACTTGGGATCATCTCTATCATCATCATAATCTTCTAAGAATTCTTTTAGTCGTTTAGCTTCTTTTGCCTTTGAGGAAATGAACAACAAAGGTGCAAAATTAACATAGAAATCATTGAGATTACCCCATTCCCCTTTCTTGGGAATAGATTTTCCTTATCCATACAATCTAAACTTTATAATTCTCATATACTTCAGACATTAAGTGCAAACCACATTATATATATTTTTCTCTTTTACCTGTAAAACAGTGTAAGACTTACACAACTTATCTGTAAAATGAAAACCACATACAGTATGCTAAAATAAATGACCTCTGATTATAATGTTTGAAGTACAGTAATTATTATCTAATGAAACCTGAGCACACCAGGAAACAAAACTGCAAGTTATCTTAATGACTTTGTTAACTAGACAAAAATACTTCAATTTTTTATTTTGTAGGCAGATGATGCTACAAAAGTAGTTTTTATACACATTCATGCATCAATCTGAAGGTAATCCCTGCCAAACTTTAAACTCACTAGAATAAACCACAAAAGATTAGGAATCTCTTACTCCTACTGGAATTTCAGTTACAACAAATATTATATCTAACAACTGAACAAAGCAGATTATGATAGGTATCTCACTATGGTAAAATTTTAATAATTTCACTCAGTTCAAATCTCACCTCTCTATAAAGACTTCCCCAACCTAACATTCTATCCATGATCAATCCCTTCCCCAGCAGAATTAGTCATTCTTTCTCTACACACCCAAAATACCGTGAACCTTCAGAGTACCTTAAACACATACACTTTGGAGTAACTACCTTTATCTCCTCTGACTATACTGACCACTTTTTCAAAAGTAAGAACTATTATTCTCCGATGTCCAGCACCTAGCATAAGTCTGCAATATAACATGCATTTGTCAAACGAATAAATATAGGTAAGGTGGAATGGCAATGACAATACTTAGAAATATCTAAATAAAACAATTATTAAAGTATGAGCACATAGAAAGGCCCATTATGTACATACTAACAGATAAACAGAAACTCTCCTCTTGAAGGGATAGAAACTTCCACATTTTACTTAGTGTACTTGTGTTGCTTGAACATTTTTATAAGCAAACAACTACTTATGTAACTGAATTTTTTTTAAAGCTCCCAAGTATTAAAAAAAACAAAAAACTAATAGGGAATTTTTCACTAGAAAGACAGGTTTCAGATTTGCTCATGGAAACAGATTCCAAGAAGTTTATTCCACAATGGTAAAACGTTTGTCAAATAATTACACTTCTTGCTACATTGTTCTCTTTCCTATTTTCTATCTGGGAATGAAAAGGAAATCCTAAAATGAGTTATAAAACAAAAAAAGTTAAAGTTATTTTAAATAATTCTATGATGTTAGAGGATCTAATATCCAGAAAACCCATACTATCTATCTATAGCTGCATGCACCCTCCTTTTGGTTACTTACAAAAATTCCCTCTATGTCTCATGTTCAAAAGCTATTTGAAGAAGATTCCTAACTTCAGTGAAGTTTTTGGAAGAATAATCTCCAAACTGGAGATAAAGAAACTTTCATGAAATTCTGGCAAAGACAGAACACATGGAACATACTACTGAAGCAAATACTATGATAAAATAAATTTTCTTCTCATTTTTCTTAATTACAACCTATGCCAAACACTTCACTGTTATAATCAACAATATAAATGCAAAAGACAAAATTCATTCTTACAATTATCATGTAGTTAAGAGTAACATGGCAATATGAGGAAAAGCTATAGTTCATAAATGTTATATACAGAGACACTAATTTTGATTTATAAAAGCAGTTCTTCCCAGTACACTATCTGCTCCATCCAAATGCACTGCAATTCACAGAACACTACCAAAGCATCCTCAATTTCAGCAGTTTTGCAGATTCTTAATCAAGGAATGTTCTGTATATTCTTATTTTATACATCACTCTATGATAGTTTTATTTTAATTACATACAAAAAAATAATTTTATGTGCAGCAAAAACATGAAAAATAGGAGGACAGAAGATTCTGGTGTAATGGAATGGTCACAGTTGTTTGAAATATGCAAAAATTAAATTATTGAACTGGGAACTTAGAAATTTTATTTTTAGTTAACAGTCAAAATCTGATCTGATTTTTACCTGAAGAATTACCTTTTTTTAAAAAAACCCAGAATCTTACCATTTCTCTTCTTCTTTCTTCTTCTCGCTCAGCCTCTTTCTCATATTCCCGAGTTTTCTTTCTTTCTCTGATTTCCCAATTCTTAAGGCGCTAAAAAAAAAAAAAAAAAAAAAAATTTTTGGCAAAGCTTTAAAAATACTACCTGAAGATCTCTGCAAAATTTGACAATCTACCAAGTATGAAGCTGCAAGAAAAAAAGCATTTCCTCAATCTACCTCTTGATAAGCAGCTTCTTTCTCTCGGAGTTTTCTTTCAAGTTTTCTCCTTTCATATGCATCTTCTTCATCCTCTTCTCGATCTCGTTTCTTGTCTTTTTCTCTTTCTCTCTCCCGTTCCCTTTCTCGCTCTCTCTCTCGCTCCCGTTCTCTTTCTCGTTCCCGCTCTCTCTCTCTTTCCCGCTCCCGTTCTCTTTCACGGTCTCTGCTCTTCTCTCTATGTAAACAAAAGATTAAATATCTGCCAGTTTGTTTTCTGTTTTCCCTTAAAAATCATGAGAAAGGAGAACAACATACATTATAAAATAAGATATAAAATCACAAGCCAGAATCTAGCATATTTCTATAGAATTGGAATCATCAGGAAGATACAATTAATCCCAGTCCTAAATTCTGAATTGCATTCTAAATTCAAAGTTAATGCTTACCGGTATCTCAGAAAACAAACAAAAATGGAATATGCATTTTTCACAGCAATTAAAAAAAAATGGATAATATTAAGTTATTACAAAGGACTGGAAAATGACTGAAGAATGATTAATTATGGAATCATATACTGGAATTCTACACAATCACATAATGGTATACAAGAGGGAAAATAAATACAAACAGGTAATTCCCAAAAGAAATACAAAGTGCTGATAAACACATTAAAAGTCATCAAGGGATGTGGCGTTGGCAAAGGTGTAGAGCAAAGAGTATTTCAGCAATACTTAGGCAAAAAAAAATTATGAATCACTGGCTTGGCTAATCTATTTCTACGCAGCAATCCTTAAAGACAAAAACAAAAGTTTATCACATCATTATTTTATAAAAGAAATATACTAGAGACTATCTAAATGTCCATCAATGGTAACAGCTATATACATACCATTTACAACAGCACACAAAAAGATAAAATACCTAGCAATAAACCTAACCAGGAACAGAAAAGACTTATACAATGAAAACTATAAAACTCTACTACAAGAGACCTACAAAAATAGGAAGGACATTCCATCCTCACGGATTGGAAAACTTAATATTGTGAAAACATCAATACTACCAAAAGCAATCTATAGATACAATGTAGTCCCGATCCAAATTCCAACAATATTCTTCACTGAAATGGAAAAAACTTATCACCAACTTTATATGGAAAGGAAAGAGGCCCAGAATAGCCAAAGCAATACTGAAGAATAAGAATACAGCAGGAGGCCTCACACTCCGTGATCTGAAAACATACTACACAGCTATAGTAATCACAATGGTCTACTACTGGTTCAATGATAGACACACAGACTAGTGGAATAGCTTCTCATACAAAAATCCACACACACATTGCTATGCGACCCTAGCTGCTCTCCCCATAACGTGACAGCACACTCCTCCTTTCCACCCCTTGTTTCCCGTGTCCATTAAACCAGCTCCTGTCCCTTTGGGCTTTCTCATCTCACCTCCGGACAGGAGCTGCCCATTTACTCTCACGTATCTACTTGAGCTAAGAAGCACTCCCTTCACGAGTATCATTTTATGTCCTACAATCCAGTCTAATCTTTGTCTGAAGAGTCGGCTTTGGGAATGGTTTCAGTTCTGGGCCAATGGAGAGTCTCGGGGCATGTCTTCCAGGGTCCCGTCAGTCTCAGTCAGACCATTAAGTCCGGTCTTTTACTAGAATTTGAGTTCTGCACCCCACTTTTCTCCTGCTCTGTCAGGGACTGGAACCTAATTTTTTTAAAAAAAAATAGATCATCAAACGTAACTATAAATGCATGCACATCAGAAGACAAATGAGACAACTGGGACCTCATAAAAATTAAATACTTATGCTCATCAAAGACTATCAAAAGAGTAAAAAGACAACTTAAAGACTGGGAAAAAAAATCCTCAGAAACAATGTATTCGATAAGGGTCTAATCTCTAAAATATATCAAAAACTTCAACAACTCAACAACAAAAAACCAAACAACCCAATTAAAAAAATGGGTAAAGGACAGAACACTTTACCAAAGAATACAATCAAGCGGCCAAGAAACATACTCGCACTCAGCCATTAGAGAGATGTGAATCAAAACTACAATGAAATATCATCTTACAGCTGCTAAAATGGTACTCATAAGAAGAAAACAAAACAACAACAAATGCTGGCAAGGCTGTGAGGATACTGGAACCCTTATCCACTGCTACTAAGATTGTAAAATGGTATAACCACTACGGAAAAACAGTATGGTGCTTCCTCAAAAATCTAAAATTAGAACCTTATGATCCAACAATCCCACTCTTAAGAGTATATACCCTAGAAATCAAATAGAAGAGACACAAACAGACATATGTACACCTATGTTCACTGCAGCACTATTCACAACAGCAAAAAGATGAAAACAACCTAAGTGCCTATCAACGGACAAATGCATAAACAAAAGGTGGTATATACATACAATGGAATACTACACAGCCATAAAGAATAACGATGAGTTCTCCAAACATCTTATTACGTGGATGAATCTGGAGGACATTATGCTGAGTGAAATAAGCCAATCATAAAAGGATAAATATTGTATGATCTCATTTTTATAAAAAGACAAGAATAGGTATACATACAGAAACCAAAGTTCATTGGTGGTTACTAGGGATGGGTGGGGAGGAGAGAGAGAATTAGTCTCTAGACAGTAGACACTTGGTGTCTAGACAGCTGACACTGAATATGGGTGAAGTACGCATAGCCTGACCAAGGTAAGAGATGTCACTAAGAAGTACACATGAAAAAAGGATGTAAATGCTTTGACATATAATTTTGAAACAATCAAAAAATGTGTGTGGTTATATATGTATGTATGCATATGTGTATATAGTTACACACATATGTGTACATATACAGATGTATCTATACATACATACGTGTATGTATGTGCGTGCATATATATTCATATATATAATAAAGCACATGGATGGGCGGTTACGGATACTTCTTAGACATAACAAAACACCCCATGGGACTGGTTTTCTGAGCTTGAAGGTTTAGCACCACAGTCTCATGGGACAACTCGGTCAACTGGTATAATATAGTTCATGAAGTTTACGCTCTACGTCCTAGTTTGGTGAGTAGTGTCTGGACTCCTACAAGCTTGAGAGTGGCCATCTAGATACAAATATTGGTCTTTACTGGTCCAGAGCAAAAGAGAAAGAAGAAAAGCAAAAACTCAGAGAAGAAACTAGTCTACAGGGCTAATAATCTACACAAAACACGGCCTCATCTACCCTGAGATCAAATGAACTAGATGGTGGTTGGCTATCACTACCAACCATTCTGATCAGGGCCACAATACATGGATCCTCATAGAATGGAAGAAAAAAATGTAGAAAAGAACTCAAATTCTTAAAAAATTCAGACTTACTGGACCAGCTGAGACTGAAGTACTCCCCAAGACTATCGCCCTCAGATACACTTTAAACCTAAACTACCCCTTGAGGTCACCTTTTAGATAAATAACAGATTAGTTCATAAAATAAAAAATATTACCCATGAGTACTGTGCTTCTTTAAAAAGATCATCTATATGAGACAAAACAGTCAACAAGTACTCTAAAGTAAAGATGAGAAGTTAAGGGGGCAGGAAAACTAGATTACTGGAAACAGAACAATCAGAAGGGAAATAATGAAAATGCTGACACACTGAAAAAACGTAGCCAGTGTCACTTGAACAATTTGTGTAGGAACTGTTAAATGGAAACCTAATTTGCTGTGTAAACCTTCACCAAAAACACATTATTAAAAAATTAAAAAAAAAAAAAAGAGTTTAACAGCTAAGTAAATTATGATACCATTCCCGTACATGTACTAAAAAAGATTTGAAATCACATACAAACCATTATATACAGCTAGCCTCAGATCATGAGAGAGAAAAGTTGTTTTAAAGAGTAAAAAATAGAACTATATGACTCCACTTTGTGTAAAAAAGAAGAATATACTTAAGGAAGTCTATAATGAGACTGTATAAAGAAAAAACAGTATCTTTGGGTGATGGCCTAATGGGCAATTTTTATTTTCTTTTTTAATCTGTAACTTCTAAGTTTACACAATAATTATGTTTTAGAATTAAAGAAAGTTAAAGAAAATTTATTTGGTTAAAAGTGAATCAAAGTATAAGCCCTTTTTAAAAAAAACCAAACCCACTGCTGTCGAGTCAATTTTGACTCATAGCCACCCTATAGAACAGAGTAGAACTGCCCCATAGGGCTTCCAAGGAGCGCCTTGTGGATTTGAACCACTGACCTTTTGGCTAACAGCTGTACCTCTTAACCACTATGCCACCAGGCTTAAATCATGTCTCTTCCTAATTCAGGGAATGATGGCACAATAGGTATCAATACTTAATAGATTGCCCCACAGGGTTTCTAAAGCTGTAAATCTTTACAAAAGTGGATAGCCATCTTTCTCCCGCAAAACGGCTGGTGGGCTCGAACTGCTGACCTTTCGGATAGCAGCCAAGCGCTTAATGACTGTGCCACCAGGCTCGTAACAACCACCTTACAATGAAAACATAGGCAAGCTATCTCTTCATTTCACTTTCCTCATCTGTAAAAGATGATAATCTTGCCCCACTTTTTCCATGCTGTGAAGACTATGAAAACTCACAAAGCGGTTTTTATATGAACCTATAATAATAGAGCCTCATATCATTTATCACTAATGATGATAAATGAACTGGATATATAATACGGTAGAAATAAGGTATTAAAGGAACAGCACACATATAATATTCTAACTGAGATTAAAGGTTATAATAAAAACCAAGCTATGTGAAACAAACTGCAGGAAAATAAAGAGTTGTAGCAAACACATTCCTAGTTCATAAGGGCAGGAGGTGAGCAAGAGTAGATGACTCAACTCTTAATGAATTAACAAACAAAATAAAATAAATACTTTGAGAAGGCTCTTGAATCCTTTCCGTTTCTAAATTCCTAGATACATCTGTAAGTTTTGTTTGTTAACTGGAGTGAGAAATTGGGTAGTTTGTGAGTTTAGCTTAAATTAAGTCTTGTATTTAGCAGTTTAGCCACTAATTTTATAATGGAATTTCAAAGATGGTAATTGAGAGGTGATAAAAAAAAGTACCTGCTAACTTGAAAAAACACAAAGAACTAGATTATAACTAGAACCTACATGATGAGAAAAGAACACAAAACCGGCAACATATATTTTGGTACAGGAGTATGATGAAATGCTCTGCAACCACTAAAAACCAAGTTGTATGAATAAAATAGACCTATATGAATTATGGAGGCCTGGTGGTGCAGTGGAAACCCTGGTGGCATAGTGGTTAAGAGCTATGGCTGCTAACCAAAAGGTCAGCAGTTCGAATCCACTAGATGCTCCTTGGAAACCCCACAGTAAGTTCTACTCTGTCCTGTAGGGTCGTTATGAGTCAGAATTGACTCAGTGGCAAAGGGAATATGTATTAGCATTGCAAGTTCTCAAAAATTTGATTCAGACTGATAAAACCAAATTGCAGAATACATACAGTACGATGACATCAACCTATGTAAATGCATATATATGAAAAAATATATTGTTTATGGATACATATATGTAGCAAAAATACAAAAACATGATTTTATACAGATCGAATTCTCAACAATGGTTGTATCAGGGGAGAAAGAACGGAAGGATTTCAATGACCACTAAAGATTAAAAACTTCCAATTCCAGGAACACGGTAGACTGACCTAAAGCTACAATCAGACAGAAAGCTTTAACAAAGAAATATAATTAAAATTAGCTTGAAAAAGAAAAAAACATGAAATTTCTAGGACTGAGAGAGAGTAAATTTAGAGCGAAGGAAGTAAGCTATGGTAGTCCAGTGGGCTATAGGACCAAATAAAGACATACGGGGCTAAAAGTGGTGGTGCTAGAACTGATTTCCCAGTATATAGGACCTCAACGAAATGGTGACTAGGAAAAATGCCCATCAACCCGGGGAGACAACAAGGAATCAAGTCTTTGCCCAAAACACTGGGTGGACACTTGGTGTGCGCTAACCATAAAGTTAGAAAATGTTATTTTAACCAGTGCTGTGTGTGTGTGTGTGTAAGAAAGGCAGCACCAAGGCTAAGAAAATTCTCAACCTTTGGTTCTATTAAAGGTATCAGGAAATGGCAACTTTTTAAAAGTCTTACCTTGATCGACTCCGATCCTTATTTCGATCTGAGCTCCTTTCTCGGTCTCGGTCACGATCTCTCTCTCGATCCCGATCTCGATCTCTCTCTTTTGTCCGGTCACGATCCCTATCCCGTTCTCGTTCCCGCTCCCGTTCCTTCTCCTTTTCTCGTTCACGTTCTCTTTCCCTTTCTCGTTCCCGTTCTCGCCTTTCTCGTTCCCTTTCACGCTCCCTCTCTCTTTCTCTCCGTTCTTTCTCAATTTCCTGTCTTTCTTTCTCCTTTTTGCCTTTCTCTTCTTCCAGTTTCTAGAAACCAATAAAAGCACTTTTAGAGTTAACTCTGTAGCTCCAGTATTCAGATTACTCCCGGCGCACTGCCCAATATTGGGAACAAAAACACCAAACTACTGGTATTTTAATACTAAATACTTGTGGTTTTCAACTTGACAAATCAAACTGAAGCAATCACAAGATCAGACAGATTTCAGGCAAACCATGTTCTCTACAGACAGGAATCTCCAATCTTGGATGCTGGGAGATTGTGTCAAGTGTGGCTGGCCACACAATGGCTATGCAATAACTAAAATGATCATGGGAAATGTGGTGGTTCACATTAACTTTTAGAAATATAATCATCCACTCAGGACTTAATTAAAACTTAATTCTGGCCATTATCAATTTCTGTCAATCAGTGGGACTACCGATACTCATTATAACCCCAGACTTCCCATTACCTATATATAGGTTTACCAGTTGAGAGAGTTTCAAGGGGGTTGGGGAATAGAGTCAGGTCACTACAATGCAACAAAAATAATCTGCCATTTGCTTCTCCCACCCTCCAAAAGGAAGACGAGCTGAATTCAGCCAAGATCTGCCGTATTTTCTATGGAAACATTTATCTCACCATTACAAGAGGGACAGCCCACCAAATACAAAAAGTTTAAAAATCACTTCAAGCAGAAATGTACAAATTTTAATATTTTCATTTAACTTAGTTTTAAAAGCAACACATTTATGCCCATTATGCCTATAAGACAATAAAAAATACATCAACAATGATAAATCCATCCTTGGAAGCAACGATTGTGTATTAACTTACAGATGTTGTGCTAGGACATGGATCGCCAACACTGGATTAACCTTGCCTACAAGCTATGTTTCTGGGAGGAAGAGCAAGTACATGGTTCACAAATAAACCAAATAACAAAGTCAGACCAAGTTTGTACCCTGACAAGATTACCAGTGTACCACACGGTTTCTACACAAACTCACAAAAAAAATACCCCAAACAGGAAAAACAAAACACATTTATCCCTTTGGTTCCATGTTTAGTGTCACTGAAATTTAAACTGCAACAATAAAATGTGCATTTTTTTTCTTTTCTCAGTTATGTAAGGCATTTAAAACAACTTTAAAAAGTAATCTTACCTGTTAAAGATACTTTTTCTCTTGCTCATGGATCAGAGGACTGACAGAGGATTATGAAAGAAAAGCTAACGCATGAGAGATCAATATATTCAGCTGCTCTACCAGTCAATATCAAAGTACACTGCAGGCAAAGCGAATACTGAATACATTGAAATTACAAAGGGAAGAGAAAAGAAATGATAGAAACAGGACAGAAACTGAAAATTATAAGGGCAAAACCTCATTTCTGAAACAGTTCTAGTAACATAAAAATTTGTACTATTAAATGAGGCTAGACTATATAAAACTTACCTCAATGTCATACACTTACAAAGAAATTTATTTATTTCTGAGATAACAGATACTTACAGATTTTAGCTGTTCCAATAATAATTTGTAGAATTCCTGAGTCTTTTATTCTTGCTTATTCTTAAGTGTATAATTTTACTTATATGATTAATAATTTGTTTCAGGATTCATTTCAAAAGTTTTGTTCTAAGTAAATGAAAAAATGAATGAATCTAGTCTGTACTAACTGCTTTTCTAAAAAGTTACATATATAGCACATATGGGTATATATACAAATATGTATTTATGACCAAAAAAACCTGAAGAAAAATGAAATGGGGCAACTACAGAAAGGTGTAAGAAAACTATGAAGTGATGAAGAAAAAAGGACAGATTAAAAAATCATAAATCTTACCTCGTTCTCTCTTCAGACTCGTCCGTGCTGTAAATGGACGCCCCCTGCCACGCTGATACCCTGACAGTCCGTGGTTATTTAATAAACTCATTCCAAAACATGCAAAGGTTCACTGAGCTCATTTTTTGTTACTGGAGTTCCAAATATCCCCTTTAACCATACCACCCCACTAAAAAAAAACTGCGAATTTTGTTTTTAATTTTTAAAGGACATTTTGGAAATTCAAAACATTCCCCCCATGAAAGGCAAATGCCTGACAGCTTCTCAAACTGTGAAGCAAACATCTTTTGAATTATTTTTTTAGAACATGATTTTCTCATCATTTACCAATGACATGACATAACAAATAAATAACAACAAAAGGGGGTAAACCACACACACAACTGTATACTCTTTTCAAGCTTACTCAGATCCTGATTTTGAATATTAAACCTAACCAAAAGTATTCACCAAAACTGACTTCCCACAGACTACCGTTTTTAACTCTCAAAATTAATTTTGGGAGAGTAACATTTGTGCTTTGAGACACATTCAGTTCTGGAAAAAACACTCTGTATGTGAGCTAGGGTTGCGTATCTGGATAATAATTGTTCAGCAGGATTAATTAATTATCATTAATTGTCAACTTGGGATTTTGAAAGCGTAAGACTGAAAAGAAAAGGTGAACACTTAACATTTCTGAGTCAAAGGCCGCGCTCAGTCTATGAATAAGAACCAGTAACATCTTATTACCTCTAATAACAAACTATTTCATGCAGTTTTTGCATTTCACCGTCCATAAGCATTACCTTCCACACCAGCGAACATTCACAGATGCACTGTCAATAAGAGAAGCTTTCATAGGCAAAACTCGTGAGTGGGATTTACTATGCACAAATACTCCATTTCCAAGCCAGTTACCCCTTTGCATATTTTTCTGAGGGGGCATCCATAAATATAATAAAAAACAGAAGCTCATACTTACATCCTATTCCTTGTTACCTTCCAAGCTGAGAGTTTCATCTTGCATTAGTCACCATATGATCTCTATCATAATGGTGGGGGTCAATGAATAGATTAGCTTTATGGGAATTTACAGTTCTTCCATGCATCTAAAATTTGGTAAGTCTGGTAACCACTGACCTACTTTTTAAAACTTCCCCCTCTCAACTTAAATCTATACAAATATAATCTTAAATTTTTATTTCAGCTCTACAGAAAAGGTTTTCCTAAGTTAAACTGCCCCCAGAAATATACTACTGTGTACGTCCTCCTGCTGCCCCCCTAAATCTAGTTTAAACCTGACCTTGATGTTTATGTTGAAATCTTTAAAAAAAAAAAAAAAAAAAAAAAAAACTCTTTCATTCACATTAAAGTGAGATGACTGCAGAGCAATCAGTAACTGAAAAAAAACCTAAGCACACTATGTCAAGGACCTCTTTAATATGGTATAGTCTTCTGTTTCTTGGTTTCTATCTAATTATCAATTAAACCTACAAAAATCATTTAAAATTAATTCTACTGTAAGGTTGATTTTCTTTTTGTCTGTTTGCTTTGGATTCTGTAAAAAGTCTAGTTTGGTAACAAGTGAAAAAATAAGAATACTACCTTGTGTGTGTCTCTGAATTTGCTGATCTCTCGGGATATCAGGTCTCTTTTGTCTTCTTCCATTTCTATAGCATTTATATCCTCCTAAAACACAAATGGGAAGGAGAAAATGCATAAAAATCAGTATGCAACCATACAAAGAGATAAAAGTTTTTGTTTTGTACAAGTCTTAAAAAAATATGGTAAATAAAGACATTCTACAGTAACAAACCTAACAATCTGAAGTTAAACAGTGAAAGATCAGATGGACAACTGGACTAAACCAAAGTTAAGAAGTTTCCTGAATACAACCAAACACTTCGAGGTACAGAGTAGCAGGGATGGGGGTCTGGGGACCATGCTTTCAGGGAACATCCAGGTCAACTGGCATAACAAAGTTTATTAAGAAAAAGATCTGCATTCTACTTTGGTGAGTGGCATCTGGGGTCTTAAAAGCTAGCAAGCGGCCATCTAAGATGCATCAATTGGTCCCAACCCACCTGGAGCAAAGGAGAATGAAGAACAGCAAAGACACAAGGAAAGTATTAGCCCAAGAGACAGAAAGGGCCACATAAACTGGAGACTGCAGCAGCCTGAGACCAGAAGAACTAGATGGTGTCCAGCTACCGCCAATGACAACCCTGACGGAACACAACAGAGTGTCCCTGACGGAATAGGAGGAAAGTAGGGTACAGAACTCAAATTCTAGTAAAAAGACCAGCCTTAATAATGGTCTGACTGAGACTGGAGGAACCCCAGAAAGCATGGCCCCGGGCTCTGTGTCAACTCAACACTAAACCCATTCCCGAGGCCAACTCTTCAGACAAAGATTAGACTCAACTACGGGACATGAAATGATACTCGCGAAGAGTGTGCTTGTTAGCTCAAGTAGATACATGAGACTAAATGGACAGCTCCTGTCCGGAGGCGAGGTGAGAAGGCAAAAAGGGACAGGTGCTGGTTGAATGGACATGGGAAATCCAAGGTGGAAAAGAGGAGTGTGCTGTCACAGTATAGGGAGAGCAATTAGGGTCACATTATGCATACATTTTTGTTTGAGACACTAACTTGAATTGTAAACTTTCACTTAAAGTACAATTAAAAAAAAAAGATGAGATGGACAAGAATCACAAATACAGCAATCAGCAGTAAGCAGAGTTAGTGTCAAAGCCTACAATGTAAACTAACCTTAGTGATGAGTGGATAAGGGATCAGCGGGGCCACTGGAAATCTGCGGAAAATCTGCGGAAAAATCCACAAAGATTGTTTTAAAAAAGAGTTCACACTACAAAACAATGCTCTGTACGTTTATACTTTAAGCAATACAGTATTTCTGTGAAATTTTCTCGACAGTAAAAAAAAATTTCACTCACTCTTTACAGCCCCTCATATTACCCACCACCTCCTCTCCCTCCGACACCCCCAAACAATGGAATAAGGAGGGTCTAATACACTAGGGCTAGGAAGAAAGGCCTTGTGAACTACTTCCTAAAAATCAGCCAAGGTAAAGCTATGGATCACAATGGTCCAATCTGCAACTGATCATGGCGATGGCAGAGGACTGAGAAATGTCTCATTCCATTTTGCATGGGATTGCCACGAGCAGGGGGCCAACTCGATAGTGAACAATACACGAGAACAGGGCGTTTTCCTTGATCCTCTCCAGGATATAGGAAACAATCATACCAACAAAAGTCACCCATAATTCCTACCATAGGTTAGGATTTCTTTCATATCCTCCTCCCAACGCATATGAAACCAATGTTTATTTTTCTCTTTCTCCATTAACTTAACAGGCCAGCCTTAGAGGCCTCAATTACCCTATACCTGACTGACTACATACCCCAACACATTAGCACTTTCCAACAGATTCCAAATAGGCTAAATTTATTTCAAGTAGATTGGAACTTCACTAAATGGGTTTTTATGACCATTAGGAAGAACTGAGCCAAGTAACCGCAAGTAATTTGGCTGCAAAGAAAACTGAAGATTCCCTAATAAGGCACTAAAATAAAAATAATAATATAAATCATAGATATCCCTAGACAATCACAATGTTTTATAGCACTTTCTCATAGTATATACAACCACGAATATAAAATGTTCCTAATATTTTTAAAGAACACTTCCTGTAATTTTCCTAAGTTTATCCAAAGAAATGACTATGAGAGAACAAAAACGTTTCCTTTCAACTTGGACTCCCTACTGTTCAAACAGCTTAGGCTGACAAAGTAGGGAGTACACTGGGGAGGAATGTTTCATCATGCACTCCTCCTTCATAGTCCTCCAGTCAGATGTTCAACAACATTATACGCGGAGAGGACTAAGACGTGGCTTATAAAAGAAAGACTTCTGACAATTAAAGAACATGTGAAATCCTCTGTGCAGAGACATGCTTGTAACAGAGACAGAACAACCATAATTAGGGGATAAACCACAATTAAGGGGTAAGGCAAAACAGGGACATTCCCTTCATGACCTCCACCCCAATATTTTTTTAATCTTCCTTTATCCCTTAATATCAGTTTCAACTTTGTCACTCAAGTTTTTTTTACTGAATTTAAATCCATGCCAGTGCATTTCCACCATATAGAACAGAAATATTTTGGTCAAAATGATGAGGATAAGCTAGTTGGTAAAGCACAATCAAATTAGGCTTAACAGTGTATTGTTACAAATACTAGTTATTCTGTTTTCCCTTCAAAAAGTTGAAATGCAATCAAAGCACGAGAGTGACACCGTAAAAAATAAACTGTAGAAATGACTGCTTTGTCAGAAATCAGTAACACATACGTCCTCCTTCTTTTCTTTCTTCTTCTTCCTAGGGTGAGAGTCAGATTCCTGTGAGGGGGCATTGAGCTCGCTGGAGTATTCACGTATTAAAACTTCAATGGCCCCTTTAATCATCTGATCTCGTCTCTTTGTTTCTTCATCTAAGGATTCTTCATCATCGTTAGTGACAGTCTCTGGCCTGGCATTCTTAAACAACAAGGCAAATTCGAGAGAGGGGGAAAAAAAAAAATCAAACAAAAAAATGAAAATCATTCTAATACAAGAGTTGGCAAACAAACAAAAAGGAAAAACAATGTGTTCTCTAAAGCATCTCCATAGTCCAATTAAATACAGAGTTGGCTTTGTTCTTAACTTCACAAAACTAAGTTTCATTTGTTCTATTTAGTTTTCTCCTGAGACACTGGTACTTTATCATTTTCTTTTCCTTTTCTCCCTTGATAACTATAATTCTGGCTCCTAACCAGCTAAAAAACATTAAATGGCAGGACTATCATTTTCAGATTGTCTTGGCCAATAGTTGTACAATTTAACAATATTTACTAAATAACTAATTGCTACAATATCAAACACTCTGTCAATTTAGTTTTGCGAAAAAACGAAAATATAATTTTATGTACCCTACAATAGCCACCATGTAAAACAAACAAAAGCATGTGTAGGGTAAATAAACAAGAAAGCACTAGACAGCTATATACACAAAAATGCAAGCATCAGGTAGGTTAGGGGCTGAAATCATGCTTCTCCCCTCTCCCCCATTTTATACAATTTTTATAATATGAAAATACTACTTAAAAAAAACTAGATATTCATATAAAAAAAATAAACTCTTAAATACTACACGTCTTCCTCTCCATGACCTGAAAATATTAACGTAGCAAAAAAATTTTTTTAAAAAATTCATGCTGTAATGGTCTCACAAATAAGTAACTGAATATTTGTAGGACTTTATTAACAATTTTTTAAGAAAAGTCTAGACTGTTAACTCTATGTCTCTGTGAAAAAGAAATTACCAGGTTCTAATGTGCTACTTGTTTCTCTCTTAATTTTAAACTATTTTAAACTCCCTGATTAAGGAATCAGTGCAGCTGAAACTACAAACAGTATATAGAGTATGACTTCAAAACTTTTGATAATTTACAGTTACTATCAACTACTGACAAAACGCGGAAAGGGAAAAATACCTGACAAAGAAGCAACAAACAAAACAACAGACAAAAGTCACTTTTATCTTTGTAATTTGAAACTAAATATACAAGCATACCCCAAAATATTTACTCAGTAAACATACTGTGAATATTTTCACAAACAAGAACCACGCACTTACGCACAAATGCCTGGTTCTTAGTCAAAATACGGAAACTCTATTCAAGGTGAATTTCACACCTTGTAACTGCTTAACAATATAAACCAGCAGTGATTTCATAACTCTACCACCAGCATTATGAATGCTCTCTCCAAAGGATACCTATTCAACGAGAATTTTTTTCTTAATTTGCTCAACAAATTCTTATTACGTGCCTACTGTCTGCAAGACTCTGCTAGGTGGTGTAAAATTCAAAATTGAAAAAAGAGATAACCTTGCCCTCAAGCATCTAAAAATACAAGTTAAGAGAGGGGTTATGACATGGATAACTTAAATATAAGGCATCACATCCTGTTATGCAACTAATCACTATAAACAAGAGTTTACTTTCTCACACCTGCCTCTCAATCCAATCTTCTTATAGCCAACTTTCTACTTGACATCTTTTGAGATATTTTACCCAAGAACTATAATGAAATTATTAAAACTATTAACCAAAAATATAACAAACTGTAACTGTGGTGATGTATTCCTTTCTTATTTTAAGTCAATAATGTATTACAATCAAGTCTTTAATTTACGCTAATCTCTCAAAAACCCCTTCAGTGATACACTGCTTCTATCCAAGGTTTAAATGAAAAAATTAACCCTCCAGAAACTTGGCACTGAGACATTAGATCCTCTGATACACACAGGAGGCACATTATTTCAACACGAAAACACTAAGGTGTTGACACCTAAATTCTGTACTATGATTATAAACTTTGTAGGAAGTACCAGTCTGTCACTGGCATTTTCCCTACATCTTGAATTCCTTCCCATGAGCCCTCCATATCTCATTGCTTTTCTAAGAACAGGGATAGAAATGGGGCTATAAATCCAGAGTCCTACTCACATAACTCATAGCCATTAAATTCCCTATCAATTCCACCCTAAGTCAAAATTAAAATATTCGCCAGTTTTAACTAACTTAGAAATAAATATGTAATGAACTAACTTACACTACTTAGCAAATGACTGCCTCTAGATCTACAGAGAGAATGTACAATTTTAGAAGGAAACTTTATTAAGACCAAATTTCTTAACTGATTGTGGATTTAAGAAAAACAGAAAAATAATCATATCATAAAAAGAGAAGTTACTGTTCGTTAGAAAGACATTCCACAGACTGGCAAGTTTCATCTAAAGCTCTACCTCTGGTTTCTCAGTCATAAACTACTTCCAGATTTCCAGCTTCTTCTTCCACTTCAGAAATCAGGAAACCCATTCAATACTAGTGGGCAAAAAGGTTTAGCATTATTATAAGAGATTCACAATAATCAACTGAATATCTGGCCTGATTATTTGTCTCTCTTCAGAGGAATTAAAAGAACCAAGCTATGGCTGTCAACAGTAAAGCTACTACCTGCAATATCATAAAATAGCTCCACTGGGCTCACTCTTTGGCACTGACTTCTACAGTCCAGAAAAAGAATCTCCTTGAGAACTAACTTTTTAAGCAAATCCAGAGTTTTTTTCAGAAAACTCCATCAGACTAATTTCCAGGCAAACACGTGAAGGTGTTTTACTGGGAGCCTCTGTCCTCTATTAGAACTTAAATGTGCGTGTTTCTCTTCCAGAGAGTATCTGTACTTGAAACACTTGTCAGATTTCATTCCTGAATGTATGCTTAACAGCCAGTACTCCTGACAATCCGGCAGATGTACCTATTCTTATAGTGCTGCTGCACGACATCCAGAAAACAGTAAAACATGGACTAGATTGGCATGGTTGCCTCAAGTGAAATAGTTTTACTAAAGGACAAAAAGAAACGGCAAAAAAAAGTTGCTACTACAAATGCTGCAACATTTTAACCAGACTGTTTGACAAGGCATCTTACACAAGGTACAGAATTCTTGAAATTCTATGTCAGAAAAAAGGACTCTTTCTAGACAAACTTGTATTTCTCTTTTAGTCAATGAGAACTATACAACTAATTGTGTTTTCTTTCTGCCTGTGAATCAGAAGAAAATGCCTGAATAAAAGTAACTCATATCAGTTTCTCAATGTCTCACTCTATTATCCACATCATTGCTTTCTAAATTTCTCTAAGAAATTAACAATAAAGAACAAGCACCTTCAACTTCTCATGCTTAAGCTTAAAAAACCACAGCAAATCTGCACTCTACAATATGCAGTCATGCACTGCCATAACATCCGTTTGGGCTGCATATATGTCTGTGCTACCGTAAGGTTTTTATTTTTATCAAGGGAAAGCGGCTCTCCTTTTGTTTATTTCCCTCTAATGGTTTTAAAAGACCCCAAATCCCCAGAGTGAATGAGCAATGGGGCCTCCAGGGTCCATTCCAATCCCCGCAGTGCCTCCTCCTCCTCCTCCGCCTCCATCTCTTCCTTCCCCTCTTTCTGGCTTCAGTCACCCACCCAGCAGCCGTGCAGCCATTCGCTTCTGGCACAGGGCAGCACCTGCCGCAGTTCCTCTGCTCCTACCATAGGGCCTGGGGCACTTGCGGGATTCCGGTGGCTGCCACATACGATCAGGAAGCAGCCACAGGCAGCAGCCAGGGCTGCCACTGCCAGCCATGCACTCCCAGCACCCGCACACCTGCTCCCCACCTGGTCCCCATGGCCAACTCTCTGTGCACCCCCCTCCCTGTGCCCATAACCCGGGGACTACCTGTATATAATACGGTGTTCACACGAAGTCCAAATCTCCTAACATCCTATATTTCACAGGATATATTGTGGACGTTAAGTGACAAACGACTGTAATTATATATGCTAAGTTATTGAAGAAAATAAATTTATACAAAATAGAACTGCTCAACCTTTTTCCTTTAACCCATATCGTTGAGTACAACTGACACTCTAGGAAAATACACTGTCTGTCCTGTGACTTCAAGTAACTCTGGGCACCATGCCAAGTACATCCAGAGGTACACATATAACTGGAAAAATAAAAGTGATGCCTGTTTATTTGTTTTAATTCCATTTTATCTGAAATAACTGTTCTATATATTTTTACTGGCGATGGCTTTAATTTCATTCTTTTCTTTTAACTTTATAATTTATTTTTTGTTGTTGTTGAGATTTAATTCCATTCTTGGAAGAAAGAAGCAGATTTAAAATGTGGTTCTTCTGGCTCATGGTGATTACAAATGAAATCCAAAATCACAAAACTGTACATTTCTTTGTTTATATAAATACATAATAAAGTGATTTACTTCATGTTCAGAGATCTTAGGACACCATTTACAAATGCTACAAATTAAACCACCCCACAAGCTAATGATTAAACATAGTAAAACAGTGAGTCCAAGGGAAATTAGACGAAAAACTTTGAAGACATTGAATGTATGCTTTATTTTAAATAATAATTCAATTAACGCAGCAAGGAAAATCTGAAAATTCTTGTTGCAGTTTAAGTTTTTAGTGATGTGACAGGCAACACTTCTGATTTCAGATATAATTTACAGTTTAGAGAATTGTTTATCATTATTTACTTATAAAACTATGTAAGCAGTAATCAAGACTATGAGGCAAGCAGTATAACTGCAAATGTTCTTCAATAAATGCTCACTCCATTTTGCTATGGGCAAGATACTGTGCCAAGTGCTCTGGGAGGTACAAGACGAAAAGGATTTATTGCCCTTTCTACCCTGTACGCACAAAATGTCGAGGGAGGATATAAGAATGAGATATAAACCATATATGATACAGAGCTAGACTGACACACAGCAGTAAAAACCTACTTAATATAGGAACATAGAGAATTTAGTTCTGCCTGAGAAGGACCAAGGGTATGGTCGATGAAGGTATGAAACAAGGGATATTTTAATTACAATTCTAAGGATAGAGTTTCAACAGGGAGTTTGGAAAGGCAACAAAAACATGAGACATCAGCAAGGCACATGGAGAGGAAGGTAGGGGCAAGCCAGAAATAGAAAGGTAGATTGGAGCCAGTCTTAAATGCCATGCTAAGAACTGGGATTTTACTCTTTAAGAAATTCAAAATTAAAGGTACATGAGCAGAGGTTGACATAATTTATACTTATGTTTTAGAAATATAGGCAGTTACTCTTAATAGTCAGATGACAGTAAAGGAAACCCAGGAAAATCAGTTAAAATATAATTAAAAGTCCAAGGAAAGACAAGATTAAGTTAAAACAAAATGGTTTACAAAATAGTACTTAGAATTCAATACTGTTTTTCTGAAAGAAAAACAAAAAAACTCACATATTTCCATCAAAACTGTATTTATCTGGAGAAAAATGTCCAGAAAAATATGCAACCTACTGGTTCAACAATAGTTACTTACAGTAATAGGATTACACCAAAACCAAAAAATCAAACCCACTGCCATCGAGTGGGTTCTGACTCATAGCGACCCTACAGGACAGAGTAGAAACTGCCCCAGAGGGTTTCCAAGGAGCCGCTGGTGGATTTGAATTGCCAACCTTTTGGTTAGCAGTTGAACTCTTAACCACTGCACCAACTATAGATAGTATTTAATTACTTTTTCATACTTGGGTTTATTTTGTGAATTTTTTACAAAGAATGTACAATTTTTTTATAATAAAAAAAGAAAGCTATTTCTATTTTGAAGAAAGATAAGGAAAATCTGAACTAGAGAGCGAAAAGGCTACTTTTCTTGTAATTCCTGTTTTTGTCGGCAGTGGAAGGCAATAATCTAATATAGATCTGTTCCACTTGAGGCACCAAAAGAAACTAGGAAGGCAAAGCAAGGAAAAATATCTCAGGTTTTAGGTATTTTTTGTTCTGTTAGGAAGGGGTACTAACATATACGTTACAACACACAAAATTTTCTTTACTTTAGCTTAACTTAATATAGTCTGAACAAAGCTATCCAACTGCAGAAAGTAGTAAGACTTATTTTCATTCATCTTAGAACCTGTGTACTTCTAAAAAAGGGCAACTAATAAAAATTGTGTAGGTTGAAATATATTTTGTACTTACTTACAAAGCTGCCTTAATGAATTAGCTCTGTTTGGAATAGTCTGTACCAGTGTTTTCTCTGGCAAGTTAACCTTGTCCAGCCTCCCTTACTACCTTCATCCCAACCTGGAACAAGCAAACCAACAGTCATCCACCCACTGTGGGTAGATAAAAGACTTAAAATAACTACAAACTATAAAACACCCTCCTGCATTTTAGCCATAAGCATGTATTATTATGATGATGATCTTGTGAAGCCCCACATAAGATTCATTTATAATGAGAAAGGCATTTACACTGAAACAGCACAATTGGCCTAGAGAGGGTAACACTACAGAAAACATACCCCATTAGAAGCTTTCTTCTTTGCTTTCCATTCATCAAGTTGTGCCTTAGTCTTTGCATCAACTTTAACAAGCAGCTTCTTCTCTCCAATCTGCAGGTCATGCAATAACCTGAGTGCACGGAGGGTAGATTCAGGCTCCTTATACTCACAGAATCCAAAGGCTAGCAATGGATGTAAAGAATTAGTGAAATATCAATGCAATTATGAAAGATGAAAAAATATTATAGAAAATTAAAATCATTAGAGACCAAATATCATAATACAAGGATAATCCAAGTCCTCATTCCTCCCCTTTCCATCATTGCCTTTGGTAAGCATTTCACTTTCATTAGCACCTGGAACAACCAAAAGGTCTTATAATAAAATCTTGGATTTTTTTTTTTTAAAAAAAAGCCTTTATCTTTTAGCCACACATACTAAAATATTTAGAGAAAATGATCTGGTGTTCGGGAAGAAGTGGATGGAGTACAGATGACACACAACTGGCCATGAATTGATAAATGTTAAAAATGCCAACATCTTCCCAAATGACTTTTAATCCTATTTCAATAGGAAGGAACATAAAGAGTGCTAGTAGAACTTCCACGGTTAAGGACAATGAGAATAAAACATGCAAAAACTGACTTACGCACACAAGTTAAAATGATCTCAACAAATAAGGGAAAAATTACCTACCTTGAAGTTTTCCAGAAGCACCTTGTACTCTCTTCCAGCTCAAAACCAAACCACATTTCTTAAAAACAAACAAAAAAAACGTAACTACTTAACAAAATACACAAATTTTTAATTCAAACACAAAAGGACAATTACATTTTCATGGGGAGTAGGGTGGAGAGGGGGTGGCATGGGGATCACACCACCAGCTAAGTTGGTTAAAATTCTCCCAATTCCCACAAACCTATGATATGAAAAAAAAAAAAGTGTAACAAATCATTTTAAGATAAATATATAAAAAATCCTTACTGATTCTTCGTGAGAAATTAACTTTTACAAACTAGAAATTTTACAGCATTATTTATCCTACAAAAAATAAAATATAAAAACCCAAGTGCCCCATAGTTAAAAAAAGAAACCAGTTGCCACTGGTCCGACTCATGGCAACCCTGTGGCTGATTTTGGGGAAGTAGATCTTGGGAAGGTAGATCAGCAGGCCTTTCTTCAGATACACCTCTGGGTAGATTCAAACTGCCAATCTTTCAGTTAGCAGCCAAGTTAACCCAGGGACTCCAAGCGTCCAATGTTAGAATGCATTAAAAAAAAAAACAAAAAAAAAAAACTCTAATAAAGTAAGTATGACTCCATTACGATTGTTTTAAAATATGTACATATTTATGAAGGGTTTTTAATAACATGGGAAAACGCTGGATATACCATGCAAAAAAATTTTGGTTACGCAATGTCACAAAACAGTATGTATACTAATAATGGTTGAATGAGAAGCTAGTTCTGTAAACCTTCATCTAAAGTACAATAATAAAAAAAATTGTGGTTATGTAGGAGAATGTTCTTGCTCTTAGGAGATATACAAAGTGTTCAGAGGTGAAATGCAATGTCACAATTTACTCTCAAGTTGTTCAGGAAGAAAAGCGCGTAAAGGGGCGCGTGTGTATGCGTACATATGCAGAGAGAGAGAGAAGGTAGATATGGCAAAAAGCGTTAATTGATTAATCTAAAAGGATTATGCTGTTGTTGTTAGTTGCCATCAAGTCAATTCAGACTCATGGCAACTCCATGTGTGCAAAGCAGAACTGCTCCACAGGGTTTTCAAGGATATGACCTTTTAGAAGCACATTGACGGCCTGTCTTCCAAAGAACCTCCGAGTGGCTTCAAACCCCCAACCTTTCAGCTAGTAATTGAGTATTTAACCATTTGTGCCACCCAGAGATTCCTAGGAAAGGGGTATAAGGGTGTTCATTATACTCTTTCACCTTTTCTGCAGGATTAAAATTTTTTCAAAATAAAAAGTTGCAGTAAAATAATCATTTCAGGGTCCTCTTTCTGCTTTTTCATAGGTCTGAAATTTTTAATAATACAAAATTTTAAAAATGAAAAATAAACAGTTTCACTTACAGCTAAGAGCTGTCTTATAAGCATGTCTGAGGCTTTCTCGGAAATGTTGCCAACAAAAACTGTAGTAGTGGGACCACAATTTTCATCATTTTCTTTAAGCTTTAAGCCTGGATGATCCTTTCTTGCTCCCAAATGCTTTCCAACCATGGACACAGTGGGTACTAAGACCTAAGGTGAAGAACAGCAATAAAATGTGATCTGGCAATTAAATTTCCTATCAAGTTTAATGTAAGGTTAGGCTAAAAATATCAATTTTAAAGTAATAGATATATAACACATTACTATTAAAGCTTCTCCATATCTACCATCTAAAACTTCTAAAGCACACAGCACTTTTCATTAATAAAAACATGTTCATGACAGGTTCCACTATTCGACTACCTTTCTTTAAAAACAACTTGAAAATGCAAATGAAAATAATTTGACTCAAAACTCAGCTAATTTTTAAATAAACCATTTAAAACTATCAACTATATCCAGAAGTTTTTTTACAACTCTACTCTCTA
The DNA here is from genome assembly GCF_000243295.1 of Trichechus manatus latirostris. NCBI lineage: Eukaryota > Metazoa > Chordata > Mammalia > Sirenia > Trichechidae > Trichechus > Trichechus manatus. The sequence goes on along the minus strand of NW_004443946.1, from coordinate 25,891,535 downwards.
TAACAGTATAAAAGCACATTTCAATTATTCCTGCTAATCCTCTGGCAGAATATTCTAATACTCCCATAGCACTCTGCCCAAACTTACATTTTGCCTTTTATCAGTTACTTATGTTCCTATTTTACTTTCTCTTTATAACATTTGACTTCCCAGAAGAAAGAATGGAGTCTTACTCATCATTGTATCTGGCACTGAATTTAGCACAACACCCACAGTAAGCACTGAATAAATAGTGATGAGCTAGGGGAGCTGCTCCAAACTCTTACCTGTTCTAGCCTGAAACACTAGGGGTAAGGGTACTGTCCTGTGGAGGTTTTCCAAAATAGCCAAACTATGGGTGCCCAAAGCAAGAAAAGCTGCACTCATCTTGGGCTGCAGAACCACATCACATTAATGGACAGCCTCACAGTAGATTCCTATTTGCCCATCTAGTTCCCTTTTGCCTTTTAATAAAAATAACATTCTCCTCTCTTCTCAAACTACACAGATCAAAACATAGTTGAAAGTAATGAGTTCTACTCTCCCTCATTTCAAGCCTGCCTGATATTCTACCAATTAACTCCAACAAACAAAATTTGAGTTAAATAAAAGCTAAGAGAATTATTGTTTATTCACGTTATAGTCCATCAGCTATATGACTTTTTCTTAACTAAGATGCCTGGACAGTTAAGGATCAAGATGATGATGATGAATGATAGAGCACTTCCACAGAGGAAAGGCTTCAATAAAGCTAAACAAAACTTGAAGGGGTCATACAAGAGGACAGGGAAAACTAAAATGAAAATAACGTGGAAGGGGCTAAAAATGAGAGGGGGTAGGGAAAGAGCAGAAAGGTATTCAACACCAATTTCACTCCTAAAATCGAAATTTTTGGTTGGGCCGCTCCTACATTCTTTTATTTTTTTCATTTAAGAGGTAAGACATGGCAAATCATTCTCCTAACTCCCAGGACAAACAAGATGAGGCAGTGATGAAAAAGAGCCAGTGTCCTAAATCTGTAGTAACAAGTATATAAATGTCTAAAACTAAAAACCAAACCAGTTACCACTGAGTCAATTCCAATTCCTGGCAACCCCATGTGTATAAGAGTAGAACTGCGCTCCAAAGTGTTTTCAATGACTGATTTTAAGGGAGTGGATCGTCAGGCCTTTCTTTTGAGGCAGCTCTAAATAGATTTTCGGTTAGCAACCAAGCACTTAACCAGTGTGCAACCCAGGCAAGTGTCCAGAGAGCATTTAAAGAGAAAATCATAAAACTACCTATTACCATATGCATGGTACAATTGCATATGATACTTATTCACATTAGTAGTATGATATAGATGGGTGTTTCTCACTCTCTTTCTGTTACTCTTTTAAACACTTACAAATATCTCATCTAGGTTTACCAAAGCTTTTTGGCTTTAAAAACACTAGCACTACCCTATCTCCTAATTCCTTCTTAAAATTATACTTACAGTTGGAGCAGGAGCCATAATGCTCATTGGTACAGGAATCATTGGAGTTCCTAAGGAGGGGGGGAGATAATGAGTCTTAAGAATATCATTACATATGAGCATATTCTGTAACAGCTACAAGCCATACAAATAAATATCTTTATTCACAGTTAATATAAGTAGGAATGTAGAACTAATGAAAAGATACTGATAAATCAAAAGCAATGTATAATCAGGTGTATCTATGTGAATTTACATGCAACAAAAAACTATTCTGAAAGCAAACAGGCTATCACACATGCACAGTTTTTGCCTTAAGGAATACAAAATTCTGTATGTCACTTTTTTTTTTTTTTTAACTGTACTTTAGATGAAGGTTTACAGAACAAACTAGCTTCTCATTAAACAATTAGTACACATACTGTTTTGTGACATTGGTTACTAACCCGACCTGTCAACAACTCTCCCTTCTTGCTTGACCTTGGGTTCCCTATTACCAGCTCTCCTGTCCCCTCCTGCCTTCTCGTCCTTGCCCATGGGCTGGTGTGTCCCTTTAGTCTCATTTTGTTTTCTGGACCTGTCTCATCTTTGACTGAAGGCTGAACCTCAGAAGTGACTTCATTACTGAATTAAAAGGGTGTCTGGGGGCCATACTCCCGGGGTTTCTCCAGTCTCTGTCAGAACAGTAAGTCTGGTCTCTTTCTGTGAGTTAGAATTTTGTTCTACATTTTTCTCCAGCTCTGTCTGGGACCCTCTATTGGGATCTCTGTCAGAGCAGTAAGTGGTGGTAGCCAGGTACCATGTAGTTAAAGAGCACAAAATTCTGAATAGTTTATCGATTCATGTTCATCTGGATAGGCAGACCCTCAAAATCGGCACATTTCACAAATACAGATTTACTATGGGTGACCAATGGTATTAATGAATGGTTTAAAAGTAAAAACAAGTAACAAATGAGAAATTAAGAAATTAATTAAATTAAGAATAAATTAAATAAATTAAGAATTAAGAAATCTAAGAAGAATCTTGCTATTCCTGGCTTTTTAATAGAAAACAAAAATCATGCAAAAAATGAGTTCAGTAATTTCGACCACTGTTAATAAGAAACCAATCTCTAAGACAAGTATCTGCTGCTATGAATAACTCATTTTGAGCATTTAAGAGCTGTCAATAGGCTACCTAGTATTGACAACTTAGTGGTATTTGCATTTATATTTTTGTTTTCAATTACAGGGTTTACTAATCAATGGTTGTTTTATTAAGAGCCCTTGTTTTCTCATTCACAGAATAAGAAAAAAAAAACTTACCATTTGAGAACTAAGAAAAAGCTTCCAATAAAGGCAAAATCAGTTAGAGATTTGTCTACTTTTCTAATGTATATTTTAAAATGTTTCTAAATATATCTTTAAGTCGTGAGTCATCCTTCGGTTCAAACTTAGCATCAAGTTAATTATCTAAGACTGACAGTAAATTCTTATATTTAACACTATCCCTTTGACAAATATAATGAATTTAAAATAATTTCAGTTTTCAAAATACGATTAAAAGATAAAAAAAAAATCAAGATGAATAATCAATAAGTCTACAGAAAACTTACAAAATAAACATACTTCAGAATCAAACTTGAGTTCATTTCTTGGTTCTATAATTTTCAGTTATGCAACCCTGGGCAAGCTCTTTAACCCCAGCTTCTTCAGTTTCCTTAATTCCAGTGAGGTAATTATTTCCTCAGTGTCTGTGAGGTTGACTGTGAGCACTTAAGTACAGCGGATGCTCAAAAGTCTAATCAACTTGTATCTAAATTTTCCACCTGAACTTTGCAAAAGAAACAGATACTCCCCTATTTACCAAGTGTAATCTTTGTGGCACCTCTCCCATAGGTAAACTTTCTATTAAAGAAAACATTCAGAAAAAGGCATACTGAAGTTTTCTTCTTCCTTTTTACAGTCATCAGTAGTATAAGAAAGGCTATCTCTGGAGAAGAGAACCAAGGAATTGGGGGAGGGGGGCGTTCTATTTATCCATATGCATTTATTAATTTTCAAGGAAAAATTATGACTTTTTCAAATTTATTTTCTAATTTAATGCATAAAGTGATTGCCACGTTATCTCACTTAGTGTTCACTTAATGGCATTAATAGGCAAGATGAAAAAATTATACATTAAGACAGGTATTGCAGTTTTGAATTCCACTAATTTAGAATATTATTTCATTCATTACCTTTTCAAAGTTACTGGTGCTGCACACAGAATGCAAGTGGCGACTAACCTGAAACACAAGTATGTTTCCCTAAACAGAAATAGTAACTTACACTGTTACTAATGGAATCAGAATTATAACAGCGTTCCACTCTGTGAACGAATACCCACAATCAGTATGGCATCAGCCAAACAGGCAGCACGAAATACTGAAAATCTGGTTTTAGGGTCTCCTGACCCATCTTAAAAGAGACAGAAGGAGCAGCCTTAAGAGAAATATGCCTCAATTACCTTCTACTTCCTTTTATCATTTGGTACAGTGTTCATTAGAAAATGTTACACTTAGTACTGGTTATTTAAAACTTCAAAGGAATTTAAAATATTTCTATAAATCCAATCTACTGTCAAGGAAATTAAGACACTGATTTTCCATTGTTATCCTTCCTGATTCTGAACAAGTGATTAACCTTCCCTCCCACTCACTTAAATTTCTTCACAAAGAAATAGAAAGTAAATTAGTAAGCACTCGACTGCTAACTAAAAGGCTGGCAGTCTGAACTCACCCAGTGGGTCTGTGGGAGAAAGACCCGGCAATCTGCTCTCATAAAGATTACAGCCCAGAAAACCCTACGGAGCAGTTCTATTCTGTCACGTGGGGTCACTATGAGTTGAAATTGACTCGAGGGCACCTAACAACAACAATAACTCTATAGCACCAGGGCTTTATTTAAAAGTATCATGGTTACTAAGGTCTAACAAAAACAGATCTGTATTATGCAACTATAAATATATGAACAAAATGAGGATATATGGACCAAAAAAAAAAAAAACCTGATGCCTAAACAGAAGTGACTCAGGACACTGTTCTTCTAAAGTTGATATGTGATGGCTGATGACTAACTTTAATTTTCTGATAACACTACCTTCCTCAATCCACATTCCAGTAGAAATTCCATTAGAGTCCATTACAGAGAAACTACATTACTGTCCAAAATTCAGTAATTGTTACGTGGGAAAATAAACTGGTAGTATTTAAACTTTTCCACTACTAGAAGCACAGTTTAAAATAGCCTGCTACAAGGATGAATGTCTTAAAAATCTGGACAAATATTGTATTCTACTCCGATACATAGACATAAAGAGTCGGTCTGATTTTAAAAATTATAACTTTGTTCTAAATTCTTCAAGTTATAATTGATATCCTAGAAAGATAGCCATGTTTATCCTGTGGCTTTACACATCTACTAAAACACTGCTATCATCTGGACCTAGGGGTGGGAGGTCCCCAAAACTGAGCCTATGGCAATAAACTATCCCTAATTAAAGAGTAAATAAGAACTAAGTAGTCCAATCCAAAATAATGGCAGATCTGATGTTTGTATAAACTCTTTATTGCACAAATTATGAATTAACCCATCATATGAGCCAACTACAATGTACTTTTGACTTTTCAACTTCAAGCTCTTTAGTAAAAATTTTTCATTTCTAATAGAAAATCCAATACTTAAAAACAGGTCTATGAATGTGTGGCTAATTGCCTCCATGAACAACTGCGTCCTTTGCCACGAGACCAGAAGAACTGGATTGTGCCTGGCTACCATTACTAAACATTTTGATCAAAGATTCTACGGAAGTATTCTGATCAAAAGGGGGAAAGGCAGAACAGAATTTCAAATTCTCACGGACTCTAGACTTTCTGGAGCCATGGACGCTGGATGTAATGCTGAAACTACTGTCCTGAGATAATCTTTAAACATTAAACCAAAAATATTCCCTGAAGTCTTCTTAAAATCAACTACTTTAGCTTGACTAGTAAAAAAATGTCTGCCTTGAGCTCTTTTAAGAAGTGACAACAGCAATTTGAAAGATCAGATAGGAACCTTAGGCGGAGTGAGTTATGTTAACGGGGGCGGGGGGGGGGGGCAACTCAGAAAAGGAGGGTGAGAATGGTTGCACAACTTGAAGAATGTAATCAATGTCACTGAATTGTACATGTAGAAACTGTTGAACTGGTACATATTTTGCTGTGCATATTCTCAACAACAACAAACAAAAACAGGTCCATGATTTAAAGCTTTCTTCAAATAGAAATACTCATATATGTTGATTTACAAAAGTATTTACGGATTTCAGTCTGAATTACATGAATTCTACGTCAAAAGAAAATACTCCAACATGCAAATTAAGAAAGGAGCTCTTAGATACTATCTTTTCTAAGGGTGGGATCAAAATAGAAAAATATCTGAACTGTCACCCATAAGCCAAGAGAAAACTATCTCCTTCCCTTAGGCCAAGCAATGCTAACCATGTACTTTAGGATAATGGTTCTCAAATGTAGGTTCTCCTACCTGTGCTTAAACAAATGTCTAAAAAACACCTGGCAACATGTTAAAAACAAAGATTCCTGGGCCCCAATTTCTGAGAATCTGATTCAGTGGGGTAAGATGGGGCCTGAAAAATCTTTAATTCTGTAGAATTTCAGAAAGAGGAAGCTTTTAGATATGGATTTGGAAAGTTCTCCAAGATATATTATCAAGTAAAGGAAAAAAAAAAGGGGAGAACAGTGTATATAGGATGCTACTATATGTCTGTATAAGCAGAATAAAAGTAAAGTATAAAACGTATACTTTTATTGGCTTGTAATATGCATGAAAAATATCTGGAATGATAAAGAAAAAATTAATGATCCTGTTTTGCATCACTTGTCTAGTAGGGAAACAGTCACAGCAGATGCATGAGCATGTGGGAGAAAATTTTCACTATACACCTTTCTATGTATTTTCATTTTTGAACCCCGTGAATATATTACTTGATTAAAAAAAAAAAAAAAAACAAAACTTCCCAGATGAATTTGGTGCTCAAATTTGCAAACCTCTGCCATAGGAAAATGAGACAACCACATTTCTAGAATGATGCTAACAAGCATCTTTACTACTAACATATTAACATTTTCCTAAAGTTAATATTACAATGACAAAAATACAAATTTAAAATCAAACAGTATCAACAAACGTACCTGGAGGTACAGGTGGAGGAAAGCCAGGAAACTGTGGGGGTGGGATCCCTGGTGGAAGTGTTGGAATTCCCATGGGAGGACGATTCAAATGAGGGGGGAAAGACATTCTTACTGCAGTGTTCTAAAGAAAGAAATCATGACAAATCATTTTATTTGAAAACTTTACTATTCAATATGCCTGCATTGTTGACCTTCATTTTTCGAGTATCTGCAAAATTCTAAAGTTTTCTTACCCATAGAAGTTGGCAAAGACCCTCTTTTCTCTGTCTGTCCATTGAGAATTAAAACTTAGATCTTTTCTAAAATAAGTTCCCAAAATGTACAGGATCTAAGTTCAGGATAGACTCCTACAATCATATGGGAATACATATAAAGGGAAGAAAAAATTTTTGAGGTTCAGTTAATATCCAAAAATTAAATGCCAAACATCAACCAATCTTTTAAAACCAAACTCAGACTCCAGGAGGGTATCTAATAGTATTTTTTTTTTTTAAGTGAACTGATGCACACTTTTTTTTATACCCATCAGCATCCTGAAAACTAATTTACAAGGTTACACAGTATTTGTTGATTCAAGATGGGCAGTTCCTCAAGGACAAGTTATCAGTGAACTACAAACCTGAGGAAAAGGAAGACTCCTGATACGAGGTCACATAGTAACCACTCAAACACAGAGGACATACAATTGATGGCAATGATAAAAAGTAACCATTTTAAACTTAAAAGCAAACCTCTTAATCATTCATGAATCAAATTCAACAATCAGATGCTACCATTTGATTTTTTAAAAAAAATTCAAGAATACTGTTTTAGTTTGTCATAGTATCATTTAAAGGAAATCCAACTTTGTACTTTAGCTTATTTTATTTTAAACAATAGAAGTTTTTAAAACTTTTCCTTACTTAAAACTTTGTATTTTTGTCAACATAATTAAAGAGTCTAGAACTCCTGAAGAAAGTAGAAAAACAATGTTAGGATGTTGTAGGAGGGTTCCCTGTACCAATAAAAATAGCTGAAACAGGTACATTGATCCTGTATCAGTGATTCCACTTCAATTAGTGATTTCATCAACAGAAGATATTTGACACTAGGAAAAACTCCCCTACCTATATGCCATAACTGAAGGAGTCTAGAGTTGTTGAAAGTTTAACAAATGTTTGTCTATTTTTTTTTTTTTTTTTTACATTTTATATATTGTTTCACTCACCCTTCAGAAGAGAGTAGGTAAAAAGTGCAAATCTTCCATTTACTACAGTTTGATATAAGGAGCCCTGGTGGCCCAGTGGTTAGGCGCTCAGCTAACCAAAAAGTCAGCAATCTGAACCCACCATGCACTCACTCCACAGGAGAAATATGTGGCAGTCTGCTTCCATAAAGACTTATAGCCTTCAAAACCCTATGAGGCAGTTCTACTCTGTTCTGTAGTCTCTCTCTAAGGTGGAATCAACTCTTTGAGGGCAATGGGTGGATACACTGTATTCTTCTAAATATCTTTCTATACCCAAACTAATATGTATTTGTTTTTCTGCAAACAATGTAATCATACTATATTGTTACATGCAATTCTCCCTTGTTATCATTAACATCTCTTCATGTCATTTCATAAAACTCTATTCTATTCTTTGTAATTCTGCAAACTATTGTAACAGAAACATAAAACAATTTAACATTGATGGCTGCCTCCACTTTTTAGTTCTTACAAATAATGTTGAACATTCTTGGACATATTGGGCGTATAGCCCTATGGAACTGTGCAAGTATTCCATAATACACATTACATACAAATCATCCTCCACAACTTTGGTACAAATTTATATTCCCACCACCAGTCTATGAGTACTCTCCTTTTCCTTATATTCTCACCATTACCAACACAGGCAAAATTTTGTGTTTAAATTCTAACAATTTTGTAGGTAAAAAATCCTCTTAATTTGCATTTCTCTAACACTAATGAGGTTGATCATCTTTTTATCTGTTTATTAGCCGTATTTTAGAAAGTCTTAGAGGAGTACTTCTTTCATGCTCACAGCTGTTCTCCCTCCGAGTGTTTCTCTGACTTAGTAAGTTGGGAAAATACAATATTTTAAAACTTTAAATTTCAATTTCATGAAACACAGCATACATAAAATATTTGGATAACTTTACAGGTAAAGGGAATTCCTAAGATGATGTCACATACTTAACAAATTTTTAAAAATACTATTAAAATCATAAATGTGTTTTTTTTAAATTCTATAATTTGTAATACCATTTTGCCCCCCACCCCCCCCAAAAAAAACAAATTCTATACGGAAAGGGGAAGAAGGGATTGTATCTGCCTTTTAAAACAGAGTGCTACTGTCCTACTTACAGAAGCTCTTGTATTATCATTATAATACTCTATCTCAGCATTTTCTTAGGAGGGCAGTTGGTTTTAATACCTGTTGAATAAATAATTAATGAATGAATCAATAAACAAACTGTGAGGACCTCGTTAAACAAATTTATTAAGAAGCAACTACTTGCCAGGTACTAGCCAGCAATGACCCACTGACTACAAAGGTCATGAATTTAGCTTTAGAATCACTTTTTTTTTCCCATTACTAGATATAAATATATATTAAAAAAAAAAACTCTATGGTCTTAGTGTTTAAACTATATTTCACATTTCTAAAATACATAATTAACTCAATAAAAGTTAAACAGACTATACACATTTAGTTTATAGCAATATACCTATTCCATTTGCTTGTAATTTTTCTATGAAATATTTCTCTGTTATCTGGAACTGCTTAAAACTTGCTCACTCACAGGCTGGACTTCAAAAATGAAAGTAAAAATATAGCAGTTAATGGGCTAATTTGTATGATTATACAAACAATGAACACCTCATATGGAAATTCAGAAAAAGTACATTTCTGGTGCTCTTTAATAAATAAATGTTCACTTTAAATATCCTGAAATGAGTAACCACCACTTATTTCAACAAAGTTTTATATGTTTTGGCACAAGAGAAAATGATTGAGAATAAACTTTCATAGCCTAAGCAAAGCTAATCAGTTACATCACCTATAGATGACAAATTATAACACTCTCATAAATAAATTATAGAGATATTGAAAGTTGGTAAGTGCTCTGTAGAAAAATAAAGCAGGTAAGAGAGCTATTTTAAATATGGCGGTTCTGAACCGGTGTATGTTTTGCTGTGTATATTATCAACAAGAGCAATACAAAATTAAAAAAAAAGCCAGCTGAACATTTCTATGGCAACAGAAACATAATGAAGCAATCCATACTTCAAAAGATGGAAAAAAATAAAAACTATCTGTGGCCAAAACATAGTCTGAATATTAAGAATAAAAAGGTCTTTATTGCATTACACTCCTTCATGTCTGAATAATTTCAGGGGGAAATACGAGAATCATTTAATTATGAGCCAGAAAAGATTTCTCAACACAGTAATGAAAGGGGAACATGAATTAATTTACTACAACTTATTCCATACTATGCAAGAAACATTTTAGAGAGTTAGAAAATAGTTTTGCCCATGAAAAATGACATTTTCTATATAATGCCTGTAGGTTTTTAAAATGATCCTGTTCAAATGTAAAATGTTATACTCAAGAATACACATAAAATAATTAAGTTATAGTACATAACAATAAAATGAACAACTGGTAAAGTAACCATGTAACAAATAAATAAGTACAGTGGTCAGACCTCACTAAGAAAGTGACATGAACGAAGACTTGAAACAGGCTGAGGCAGGAAGCCATAATCGTATCTGGGGAAAAACCTTCCCAGTATAGGAAACAGAGAATACAAAGAGCCTGAGGTGGGCATGGAATGTTTGAAGGAGGAACAGCCAAGGCCAAGAAGGAGGAAGAGTAAAGCCAACAGTATGGCCAGAGCAGAGCAAATGAGGAAAAGTAGGAGACAAATGCTGAGTATTAATGGGGGTGGGGTGTGTGTGTCTTAAGAAAATAGGGCTTTGTAGGCCACAGTAGAGGTTTTCGTTTTTACTCTGAATAAGATGAAAAACATTTGAAAGGTTTTGACTTGACTTGCATTTTAGTAGTTTCACTGGCCACTGTGTTAAATAAGACTGGAGAGGAACAAGAATATAAGAGGCTACTGCGATAATCCAGAGAAGAGATGGCGGCCTAGTAATGTAAGTGATAACAAATGGCTGGATTCTGTACATATATTCTGAAAACAGACATTATTATTTGTGAAGGATTGTAGGTGGGGTTTAAGAGAGGCAGATGTATTTTATTAGCACTAAAATGATCTATATAGCATTGTAAAAAAATGTTTGAATCAGCAGTGCTTCTCTTTTACAAAGTTTAAAGCATTTTTACCTGCCAAGTATGAAACTCGGTAGCCCAAAGTAACAAAAACAAGCACCTATGATGGAAGTCTTCCATATCACAAGTGAGAGGTCACACAGGTGCATGGATTTGTCGAAAACTCTTCAAACTTAAAATGGGTGCATTTTATTGTATGTAAATTTTATTGCAATAAATTTGGTCAAAAAAACAAAACACATAAGATTTCTCTCTACTACCATTTATCTCTACATATGGATGCATCTTGCTTTTTTCTTTTTAACTCCTATCTTTACTCTTTCAAACCATTCTTTTTCCGGCACCTGAGAATGCCACAGGCACGCAAAATATAGTGAGTTTCTGCTTCTAAGCATTCTTCCTTTGCAGAATTATCCACATAGAAAGTATTTCACCAGGGGTGAATTTACAGGCCAGCCCCATTACACCGTGTGCCAAAAAATTTCTGAAATGATAAGACACAAATAGAGCAATAGATTCATCTCTGTAAACATTCATATACAACTTGTTCAATAAATATCTACCTCCAACTCCGTGCCAGGTTCTTTTCTAGGCATTATTTGTATTCTGAAAGTGTGAAAAATAAGTTACTATATAAAATTATACAGTCAGCCCAGTGGCTATATATTGAATATAAACGATTATTAGTGTAACACATGCTGTTTCCTGTTCTGCTCAGTTTGCTAGGTACACTGGAGACTGATACAACCGCTCCAGTCTAAACAAAGCAATCTCTTTACATCACCTCTCAAACTGAATTTCCACAGAACTTGAGTCTCTGCAGAAATTATTCCTAGAAAAAAGATGTTCCATGCCCAAAGAAGAATCAAGAAAATGTCTGATTAGCCAAAAAAGTGTTTTTTATGGCAAAGCTTTTCATAGGCATAAAGTACTCCAATGTTTTGAATCTCCTAAAAGGAGGATGATCTTTTTCTGGAAAACTTCCACTTTGCTATTTTACCATTCTCAATGATTAAAAAGCAATACTAACTACAAAAATAGAAAGATTAGTGGTTGCCTGGACCTGGGGTGGAAACAGGGAATGACTTGCAAAATGGCAAGAGGGATCTTTTTGGGGTGATAGAAATGTTCTAAAACCGGATTGTGGTGACTGATGTACAACTCTACATTTACTAAAACTCGGTATTCATACCAAGTCAATGTTATGGTAATGTCAATCATACCTTACTAAAGCTAGCAAAATCCAATTGACACCGGTAGATTAGATAATGCTAATTTCCTGGTTTTGATCATTATACTGTTGTTAAATAACACAATGTCCTTGTTTTTAGGAAATATACACTTAAGTATGGGGAAACTGAGAAGTATCAAATCTGCAACTTACTAGCAAAACATTTCAGAAGAAAAATGGAGAGGAGGATGAAGAAAATTGGCAAAAGGTTAACATTTGGGGAATATGATTGAAAGGTATTTGAGAATTCTTTGTATTATTATTGCAGTTTTTTGTAAATTTGAAACTGTCAAAATAAAAAGTTAAAAAAGCAATACCATTCTGTTAAGGGTGATAGAAAAGTTCAGGAAAGGTAAATGGTACTGGATGAACAGAATTAGTGTCACTGAACTGTACAGGTTTTGTCTTGTTACTTACATACTTACCGTAAAAAAAACCAAACCCGTTGTCATCGAGTTGATTCCGACTCACAGCAACCCTATATGACAAAGGAGAACTGCACCATAGGGTTTCCAAGGAGCACCTGGTGGATTCGAACTGCCAACCTTTTGGTTAGCAGCTGTAGTTCTTAACCACTACGCCACCAGGGTTTTCCATATTTACCATAAGGAAAAAAAAAAGTAGGCAAAAAAAAAGACCAATCATAACAACGGGTAGTGGGATTATTATATTCTCCCTTTCACTTTCTGCAAGTTTTAAAATTTAAAAAAAAAAAAAAGTTTGGGAGAAAAAAAGTTACCCTGTATTCAAGAAACTGTAACAGGTAATCAATGAAAATTCTTTTATGAATGGCAGTGACAGTGTTAGAAAAGACTATCAAGAGATTTTAAAAATACACAAATGTTTTTACAAGATGTTAAAAAGTTCAATGATTACTTTTTCTTCCAAAGTTACAAATTAATCAATATAATCAGAAAAGTATATAGCTAATTTATCTGTAGCCAAAAAAGTAACTTAACCTGAAACATCTCAAACTTATGTTACTTCTGAAGTAGTTGCTCAATTTTAAAACGGACAAACTTTATTAAAAAAATTATTTCAGACCCTCAACACAGCGGAATAAAAAGGTACTAAACTATGAAAAAAGAAAACTTATAACTATTATTAATATACGGTGCCTATATGCAACAATAGGAAAACAAAAATATTCTTCCTAAAAGTCTCCTTTTGGTACCCTACCCAAGTCTTACCCGCCCCTCTCCCCACAAAAAGGAAAAAAAAAAGAAAACACTTTGGTGGTCAAAAAGGAAGAAATCTTGGTAAACTCAAGATGATGATTTAATAAAAATATCAACTAATATTTTTATTTAGCCTTACTGTTTACAAGAGCTGCCAACATGCACTATTTCATTTAATCTCAAAATAACCTGGAGTAGATATATTATTCTCTTTTATGAATGAAAAAACATGTACAAAAGAACAGATTAAGTAGGTGGAGGACTATCCTTAAATCAGGAATCCAATGGCTGTTTTCACTATACCACCATGCCTCTTTCTAGTAATAACATACCAATGAGAGCAAGGAACTTAAGGATTAACTTTATTTATAAAAGCCTGTTCAGACTATACAGGAAGAAATGTTAGTGTCACGGTAGGCTCTTGTACTTCACTAAAAATTCTTTAAGAATAACAAATATCAGCCAACACAAATTAAACACCTATGTTACTTAGGTACTGCATTAAGAACTTTACACACATTTTTCTCAATTACTCCCCAATCCCAATAACCTATAAGGTTACAATCCTTATTACAATCCTCATTATACAGATGAAGAAAAACCAAGGTTTAAGAAACATGAATTAGAATAGGATGATGTCTACTTGAACCATGACGGACTGGAACTGAAGACCAAATGAATGGCTTTCTAGGCCTCTGAATGATTTTGGAAATAACCGTTTAAAAATTAAAGGTCTCAAGACAATACAGAATTTTTTCATACACTACTGCCAACTACCTAATACACATCACGTCACACTATAACAGTCCGGTGCGAAACCAGAAGTCCAATCTCTTCACTCCTTTTGGTCTGTTCCTCTCTGCCCAGTATTAAAATGGCATTTCCACGGCAATATAAATCCATATTATATAACTTCAAAATAATCTTCATATTCCTAGAACTGTTTTGAAAAACGCATTTAAAAAGTAATATTAAAGACCAAAAAGGAGTAAGAAAGAAGTAACACATTTTAATCTGAACTTTGGTAATTGTCTAGTATGAATGGACAGTAACAGTTTACTGCATCCTCCAATGAGGGTTGGGGGAAGGACGACAATACTCATCACAATCTTGGACTAGCAAGCTGCAAAGGTGCTATAAAAAAAGGTGGATATTAGCAAATTTCAAAGTGGGTGCGGCCCTCTTCGCTTGGTGGCGGGCTCTAGATGACCAAAGAGGAAGGGAAAGAAATCCGTTAGTGGCCAGCAACTCGCTAAAAAGGGTGAATGCAGGCTGCCTTCACGGCAGAGCCCAGAGCGAGTGTGTCCTAGGCCCGGAAAACCTATCGCTGGGCTCTCCGAGCGCGAGTGAGAGAGGGGTCTAAGGGAAGGGCTCCCCCAGGGCACACCGATCGTTTTGTGGCAAACGTAGAGCTCAAAGGAGCCAAGGCGACTTACTCCGTGGCAGAACGTGGAGGGGAAAGGTAAAGTGGGCGATAATGCAAAGAAAAGCTCAGGCCGTAGGTCTGGCCTCCAGGGGCTCCAGCGACCCGAGCTGGACACACTGGTTTTCGAGGTCTTAAGAGAAATTAAGAAACCCAAGCCTCGTGCCCGTCCCTTCCCCCACCCCAATTCCCCCCTCACCCCACCCCACCCCGGCCTCCTCGCAGCCACCCCGGCTTTCCCTCCTCACCCAACGGAGGTACCCAGTCTCCTGGTTTCCATACGCGTTCAGAAGCGTGAACTCACCCGCCGCTGAGGAAACGGTACTATCTAAGCACCCTTTCCGGGCTTCAAGTTATGAGTAGCCTCCACCAGTTCAAGGTTTCTGCGCGCCGCTCACCCGTGAGACTGGTTCCGAGACGCGTACTCTAACAGGCCGCAAACACAGCCGCGCTGCGCGGGGAGCTTATGGAGGTCTTCCTCTTGCCCGGCGTGCACTGCGGCCGGAGGGGGGTGTGGGGAGTGGAGCTGAGAATCATAGAGAAGAACGTAGCTAGATAGTCTGCGCTGTTGGCTTTGGAATCGCGGCGCAGGGCCGGAAAAACCATAGAGAGGAAACGCCTAGTGGGTACTAGAAAGACTCGAGCTGTAAATTACGACCCACCCTGCCATTTTTGATTGGAGCTGATTGAATCTTGTGACTACGCGACGCCATCTTGAGGTCAAGGTTCCGGCTGGGCACCGCGCGCTAGCGATTGTAAGATTTCTCTTTTTCCGTAGTTTGTGTTCCCGAGATTAGAAGCTTGTTTGGTGAGTTACTGAGGTTCAGTGGACTGATGACTGGGCCCCAGCCAGCACCTCATTAGAAACCCGAAGTGCTGCTCTTTCTCTAGGAAAACAACTACTCGATCTCAAGAAATAACTGACAAAAGCCTTGGTTTTTTTAAAAAAAAAAATGGACAAAAAATTTATGCGCTCTAGTAGGGCATATTATTGGCCAAAGAGATGGCTAGAATAGCTATGAAATACCTGAAAGGGCAAGTAATAATTTTTAAAAGTTTTGATTCTGTAATGTAAACATGCGAAAAGGACCTCACGTATAAGATTAACGAAAATGAATAATCACAAGTGATTAGATTATTCCGTTTATGGACTTTATAGTCAATATCTGTTTACAGGCTTTTGTTTTCCAGTCACCCAGCTGCTAACCGAAAGGTAGGCAGTTCGAATCCACCAGCCACTCCACGAAGAAAGATGTGGCAGTCGGCTTCTGTAAAAATTTACAGCCTTGGAAACTCAATGGGGCAGTTCTGTTTTGTCCTATAGGGTCACTACGAGTTGGAATCGACTGGACAGCAACGGGTTTGGTTTTCCAACTGGTTGCTTCTTGGAAGATTTATAATTTCTTCAATATAAAGTTATTGTCTCCTTGAGTGACTAGTACTGAGCCAAGTGCTGAGAGTATATACGTGAATGTGAGTGAGATTTTGCTCCTGTTCTGCAGGAACAGTGGACAACATGGAAGGTGTAGATGACAGACCCTGACCACTGCGTATAAAATTAAAACATATCTTAGCAAGCTTGGTGTCCTTTTCCAGGAATTGGTCCTTCTTGACATCATGTCCAAAGTAAGCAAGAGGAAGTCTCGCCATCCTCGCTTGTAGGGAGCATTATGGCTGTACTTCTTCCAAGACAGATTTATTCATTCTCTGGCAGTCCGTGGAATATTCAATATTTTTCACCAACACCTAATTCAAATACGTCAGTTCTTCAGTCTTCCTTTTTCATTGTCCCATCAAAACACAAAATGCAGTGGGGGCCCTAATGGTAAAGGCTCTGCCACTGCTACCACCATCAGAAGGAAGATAGAGGTAAAAAATTTACATCCATGTGTATTCCTTGTTGCTAGGTTTTCTTACCATTATTGTTAGTTGCCATCCAGTCAATTCCGACTCACGGCAAACTCAAGTGTGCTTAGTGGAACTGCTGTCTCTGGGTAGATTCTAACAGCCAAGTTCTTAACAGTTTGCACTGCCCAGGGACTCCTTTTATTACCATTAAGTAGAGCTAATAATACTTACTTCCCAGTGCTATTGTAAGGTTTAAGATATCTAATGCATATAAAAGTACTTTGTGCTGTACAGTGGTAGTCAAATGCAGGTTACATTTTGCAAATAAAAAGAGTTTGTGCCTTTTTTTAAGGTCTCTAAGTGGTGCAAAAGTAGCCCTGGCTGCACAGTGGTTAAAGAGCTTGGCTACTGACTGGAAGGTCAGCAATTTGAACCCACCAGCTGCTTTGCAGGAGAAAAATGTGGCAGTTGGCTTCCATAAAGATTACAGCCTTGGAAACCCTGTGGGGCAGTTCTACTCTGTCCTATAGGGTTGCAATAAGTTGGAATCGACTCGACAGCAATGAGTGAGTGAGGCAAACAGTTCCCGCTTGACTATTAACCTAAAGGTTGGCAGGTCAAACCCACCCAGCAACACAAAAGAAAGGACTGACAATCTGCTTCCATAAAGGTTACAGCCAAGAAAACCCTATGGAACCGTTGTATCTGTAACACATGAGGTCGCCATGACTCAAAATCAACTCCAGGGCAGTAAGTTTGGTTTTTGGGGTTTGGGTGCTTTTTTTTTTTTTTAAAATAACCACAGGCATAAACACAGAAATCCTCTCAGGTTTCTCTGTACCCATTTGTATTGTTAAAAGTATTGTATATGAATTCATGTATTACTTGTGTAGTATAAAACCATAGAGAGAAATTCTCTCAGGCAACAATTTGCTAACTTTCCTGTAGTAGACATTTGCTGTTTGTATTTACCCAGCATCCATTCCCCTCCCTTTTTAAATTGTTGTCGTTGTTAAGTGCCATCCTAATTCTTTAATGAGGCATTTCTTGGAAACCTTCTGTGAGGAAGATTTTTACTTGGGATAATGGAATGAAATTCTTTGGTGGTGGTGGTGCCGACTGTGGGCTAGAGGCAAACCAGGGCGACTGCAACAATAATGTCAATCAGTATTTCTCCAGCATCTATTATGTGTCTCCCGCTGTGCTAAGTGCCTGACATGAATTAAGTCATTTAATCCTCACATCAACCCTGTGAAGTAGATTGTGTTATTCTTATGAGGCCCAGAAAAGTTAAGTAACTTCTTTAAGGTTATTCTACAGCCAGTGAATGGTAGAGGCAGGTTGGTTGAACCCTTACGCATGATACCATACTGTTCCTTCCCCCAGAGACTATGGTATCTAGACATTCTGTGCTGTGTTCATTCATTCCTTTAACAAATATATATCGATTTTCTACTATGCATCAGGCACTGTGCCAAGGATACAGTAGTAAACAACACAAGCCAGACCCCTGCCATCATGGAGCTTACAATCTAGTTGGGAATCTCAGAACCAGGAAGAAGAGGAAGATGTTAACAAAGATTCGGGAGATGGGGAAAATGGAAAGTTTGAGGGGGAGAAGGCTTGAGAAAACTGCCCATGGTATGATCAAGGTAGTTGTTGTTGTTGTTAGGCGCTTCCAGTTGGTTCCAACTCATAGCCACCCTATGGACCCTATATACAACGGAACAAAACACTGCCTCTCCTATGCCATTCTCACAATCTTTGCTATGTTTGAGCCCATTGTTGCACTCACTGTGTCTTTCCATCTCGTTGAAGATCTCTCTCTTTTTTGCTGACCCTCTACCTTACCAAGTATGATGTCCTTCTCCAAGGATTGGACCCTCCTGATAACACGTCCAAAGTATGTGAGACAAAGTCTCACCATCCTTGCTTCTATGAAGCATTCTGTCTGTACTTCTTCCAAGACAGACTTGTTCATTCTTCTGGCAGTGCATGGTGTATTCAATATTCTTCGCCAACACCATAGTTCACAGGCATCAATTCTTCGGTCTTCCTTATTTGTAACCCAGCTTTCACATGCATATGAAGCATTTGAAAAGAAAGGTGTTGCAACAGATTTGCCCAGTGCCATATGTTGTTTGATTTCTTGACTGCTGCTTCCATGGGCATTGATTGTGGATCCATGTGAAATGAAATCCTTGACAACTTTAATATTTTCTCCCCCTTTTGTAATTGCACTCCAAATTTCTTAAATCATTTTTCCACTACACATCCATGTAGTTTGGATAGGAATGCCCAACCCTAACCAGCTATCCCTTAGGACACAAGGATAAACTTATAGCCCAATCAAAGCCTGATAATTTTGTTCTTACATTCTTTGTTTGCCACTCCCTCTCCTGCCATGTGTAAGCTCTGATTCATACCAGATGAGGCTTCAGTCCTACAAGCACCTCCCAGACAGTCCACAACAGACACACTGAACAGTCTGCCAGCAAACTAACTCACAGCCAATACCAGGACTTCCCTGTTTGCGAACACAAGCCATGGTCAGCTTCTGTTTGCAGCTGCCTGGCTGCCACACCAGGAGGGGGAGTGGCAGGGACAGTAGAGAAATAGAGATTTTCCTACCATTTAAAAGTTGCCTTTTTCTTGTTTAACTGTGTGGTTAGTTGCCAGAATCCTCTGCTTACTTTTTAGAGTTCTTACAGAGTTGAGATTGCAGATTTCTAGTTGTTTTTGTTGGTGCTTATGTGGGAGGATCAGGATCTTAGACCTGCTCACACCACATCTTCCCAGAAGTCCTGTCAAATGCTTTTTTTTGATGTCTTTTGATACCGTTATATATTTTTTTCTTTTTTGATATGTTAATATGGTGAATTATATTGTTTGATCTTCAAATATTATACAATCTTTGCATTCCTGGGTCACATCTCACTTAATCTTGACGAATTGTTCTTTCATATATTGCTAGATTTGAATTACAAAACTTTTGGTAAGGCTGTTTGTGTTTATCTTTATGAGGAATACTGATCTGTAGTTTTATTTTCTTGAAATACCTTTGCTTGATTCCAGCATAGGGATAATACTGGTCTCATACATTGAGTTTAGAAATGTTCCCTCCTCTTCTGTTCTCTGGAAGAATTTGTGCAGCACCGGTATGGTTCCTTTCTTAATTCTTTGCTAGAATTCACCAGCAAATCCATCTGGCTTGGAATTGTCTTTGTGAAAAGTTTTTTAACTACAAATTCAATTTATTTAGTAAATAAAGAATGTATAGTTTCCTAGTTGCAATAACAGAAATACCACAAGTGAGTGGCTTTAAAAAACAGAAATTTGTGTTTTCATAGTTTAGGAAGCTAGAAGTCCAAATTCAGGGTGTCAGCTCTAGAGGAAGATTCTTGTCTGTTTCAGTGTTCTTTGATTCCTTGGTGACTCATATGGCATCTGTCTTCCCCCATTTGTGCACACATTTCTGTCTAATCTGCTCTTTTTCTAACTCAGAAGTGATTAGGTTTAAGACACGCCCTACACTGATGTGGTCTCATTAATATAACAATGAAAACCCAATTTCTAAACAGGATTACATCTATAAGTATAGGGGTTAAGATTCCGGTACACATTTTGGGGGGACACAATCCAATCCATAACATAAAGTTGTTGATGCTATGTTTCTTCATGAGTGAGATTTGTTAGTTGGGGTCCTTCAAGGAATGTGACCATTTCAAGTTGTGCAATTTATTGGCATAAGGTATTTCTTTTTCTTTTTTTTTTTTTTTTTTTTACTGTATGCAGGATTTGTAGTGGTTTTCTTTTTTATTTCTTACGACGTAATTTGTGTCTTCTGTCTTTTTTTCCTGATAAGTCTAGTTATTAAAAAAAAACCCAAACCCACTGCTGTTGAATCAATTCCGACTCCTAGCGATCCTGTATGACAAAGTAGAACTGCCCCATAGGGTTTCCAAAGCTATAAATCTTTTCTGAAGCTGATTGCCACATCTTTCTTTGGTGGAGTTACTGGTGGGTTCGAACCACCGACCCTTCAGTTAGCAGGTGAGTGGTTAACCACTGCAAGACTAGGGCTCCTAAGTCTATGGGTAGTTATAGGTTTATCAATTTTTTTATCTCTTCAAAGGACCATCTTTTGAGTTCAATGACTTCTCTGTTTGTTTTTTTTTAATATCATCAGTTTCTGTTCTTTATGATTTTTTTCTCTCTGCTTATTTTGGGTTTAATTTTCTCTAGCTTTTTTTAGTTTCATAAGATGGAAACCTAATCTCAGGGAACATCTAGCTCAATTGGCATAATATAATTTCTAAAGAAAATGTTCTAGAAGCACCACACCATCCCTCCAGCAAAGATCTGAAAAACTAAGCCAAACAGAGAAAACAGCAATCTTGAAATTACATGGAGAGGTTCCCTATCAACTAATGCAGCACGGATCCGCCATCTTGGACTCCTATCAGAGACCAGCAAATGGGGGTACAAGAAAGCAGCTTCATAGAGCTTCCAGCAGGAAACAGAAGAACCGGTAATTGGCAATATACGCTTTGCCACCCCCAACCCTTCTTCACCCCCACTCAGCGTCCTCTGCTTCCTGCGGCCACAGTCTCTTCACCGGGAAGCACAGGCTGCTTGGATTCCACCTGCCTGCACGGGCCGACTCCCTGAGTGCCATTTGTTGGCTGCTGGTGTTGCTTTTTTCTGCTTCTTTTGATTTCTTCCTTCTCACCACCTACCCTTCCTTTTGCTCAAATACCTGGCTCTGTGTGCCATCTTTGCTTCTTCCTGAGGGCTGTGGAGCTCCGTTTGAATGTGGAACTGCTTCCCGGTCCGTGCTACCACGCTAGTGGGATCCTGGGGCTTTTTGTTTGTTTGTTTTCAATTGTTTATTTGTTTTCTTTTTGTTTTCTCAAGTTGGGAGCCCGTTCTGGTCAGGCAGTGCTGTGCAGCTTGGGACCTACCTGATCAGCTTGTGCAGACGCGCAGAGGGATCCCTGAGAGCATTTCTTTTTTCATGGGTTTTCTTTTTTTTTTCTGTTTTTTTGGGAGTTTTTCTTGTTTTGTTTTAATTTGTTTTGTTTTCTTTTATCTTTTTTGTCTTCATTACTCAGTTTCTCATCTCTCTGTACCTTCCTTCTCTTCCTGTCCCCTGGATACCTGGCGCTGAATACCTCTATGCCTCCTAGCTAGGCTGTAGTTCAGCACCTGGGAACAACTTCCCCAGACCTCATAGCCGGACCGGTGGGATCCCTGGGAGCTTTGCTGTTCTTTTTTCTTTCTAATTATTATTTATTCATTCTTTTTTTTTTTTGTCTCCTTCCCCTTTTTGTTTTTCTCCATTTCATAGTCTCTCATCTCTCCACTCCAACGGCAAGCTCCCCTAGCACTCTTTTTTGTATGTTTTTGGCTTGTGTTTCTCTCTCCTCTCTCCCATACCCATCTTAGCTCCAGACACCACAGTCTCCCCCATCCATCCTGCCTACCTGCACCGTGCGATTAACATCACACCACCAAGCAGCACAGGCAAGGCCTACCAGAACCTGCCCTGCACTGATTACCGACCCGCCCTGGTGGCTGTAGTAAGTGCCACAAACAACCCATCCCAGCAACTCCTCTTAAGCTAGACCTGCCCTGCTGTACCATATCTGAGCAACTGACCCTGCCAATTGGAGAAGGAGGCAAAAAGTATTGTGCCCACAGACGAGCAAACAACAAAGAACACACAGCCCTCCTGCTCAGACATAGACCAAAAAAAAAAAAAAGATGAAACAAACAAATCTACAATCAATAAACGAGGAAAATAACTACTGAATACCCCGAAGACAGCAGACAATATCAAAACATTTGCAAAAACAGGACAGGATGGTTCCAGTAGGCATCCAAAATAAAACACCAGATGACTTTCCAGCAGAAGAAAAGGCACTAGAACTACCTGATAGGGAGTTCAAATCTCTAATACTCAGAATTATCTAAGAGTTGAAGCAAAAAGCAGAGAAAAATCAGGAAAAAAAATAGAGAAATTCACGGAAAATACAGACAAAAAAAATGGAAGAATTCAGGAAAATAATGCCGGAACAAAATGCCAAAATAAATCCACAACTAGAAATTATACAAAAACAACAATTAGAAATCCAAAAGATAAACAAGATTTCAGAAATGGACAGTGTCATTGAAGGGCTGGGGAGAAGATGTAAAATGGTGGAAGAGGATCAGCAGAATAGAAGAAAAACACTTGGATACAACTCTGTTTGAAGAAAAATCAGAAAAAAGAATGAAGAAAAATGAAGAGACCCTGAGAATTATGTGGGATACAATCAAAAGCAAAAATCTACGAGTGATCGGAGTTCCAGAACGGGGGAGAAGACAGAAGACACAGAGAGGATCACTGAAGAATTGCTGACAGAAAACTTCCCCTATATCGTGAAAGATGAAATGCTGACCATCCAAGAAGCTCAATGAACCCCATATAGGATAGATCCCAAAAGAAAATCACCAAGGCATATCATAATCACACTCGCTAAAACCAAAGACAAACAATCCTGAGAGCAACTCAAGAAAAAAAAGTCACATACAGAGGAGAAACAATAAGACTAAGCTCAGATTATTCGGCAGAAACCATGCAGGCAAGAAGGCAA
>NW_004443946.1:25865806-25867084 GCF_000243295.1 Trichechus manatus latirostris | reverse complement strand
CTGCTCTGACCGGGATCACAATAGAGGGTCCTGGACAGAGCCAGAAAAGGATGTAAACAGAATTCTAACTCACAAAAAAAAGACCAGATTTACTGGTCTGACAGACTGGAGAAACCCTGAGAGTATGGCTCCCGGACACCCTTGTAGCTCAGTGATAAAGCCCCTCTCGAAGTTCACTGTTCAGCTGGGGATTGGACAGCCTCATAAAACAAAACAGGACTAATGAGGCACAGCAGTCCAGGGGCAAGGACTAAAAGGCAGGAGGGGACAGGAAAGCTGGTGATAGGGAACCTAAGGTTGAGAAGAGACAGTGTTGACATGTCATGGGGTTGTTAACCATTGTCATAAGGCAATATGTGTACTAACTGTTTAATGAAAAACTATTTGTTCTGTAAACCATCTCAGGTACAAAATAAAAAAAATTATGTGAGATCAAATTGACACAGCAACTCAAAAGGTTTGATAGGAAGCCTAGGGGACAGTGAGTTGAAGATAATGGTGATGGAATAATTTGGAAAAGGATAGTGAGAATAGCAGCACAACTGGAAGAATGTAATTGATGTCACTGAATTGTACATGTAGAAACTTTCGAAATGGTGTAACTTTGACTATGTATATTTTCACCAAAGGAAAGGTCCTCAAGGTCGAGAAGGGAAAGTGTTGACATGTCATGGGGTTGTTCATCAATGTCATAAAACAATATGTGTACTGACTGTTTAATGAGAAACTATTTGTTCTGTAAACCTGTATCTAAAGTACAATAAAAATATTGAAAAAGAGAAAATATTCTATATTCTGCTTTGGTGAGTAGTGTCTGGGGTCTTACAAGCCTGTGAACAGCCATCAAAGATACTCCACTGATCTCACCCCTTTGGGAGCAAGGGAGAATGAAGAAAACTAAAGACAGAAGGGAAAGATTAGTCCAAAGGACTAATGGACCACAACTACCATGGCCTCCATCAGACTGAGTCCAGTACAACTAGATGGTACCCAGCTACAACCACTGACTGCTCTGACAGGGAT
The DNA here is from genome assembly GCF_000243295.1 of Trichechus manatus latirostris. Taxonomy (NCBI): domain Eukaryota; kingdom Metazoa; phylum Chordata; class Mammalia; order Sirenia; family Trichechidae; genus Trichechus; species Trichechus manatus. The sequence continues at coordinate 25,866,061 of NW_004443946.1, read as the reverse complement.
CACAATAGAGGGTCCCGGACAGAGCTGGAGAAAAATGTGGAACAAAATTCTAACTCAAAAAAAGACCAGACTACAACAAAAAGACAAATAATCCTATTAAAAAATGGGCAAAGGAAATGAACAGACACTTCACTAAAGAAGACATTCAAGTGGCCAACAGACACATGAGGAAATGCTTGCGATCACTAGCCATTAGAGAAATGCAAATTAAAACCACAATGAGATACCATCTCACCCCGGCATTACTGGCACGAT
>NW_004443946.1:25835960-25865706 GCF_000243295.1 Trichechus manatus latirostris | reverse complement strand
AGCACAATTCGAAGAGCGTAGTCAATGTCACTGAACTGTGTATGTAGAAATTTTTGAAATGGTGTATCTTTGGCTATGTGTATTTTCACCAAAAAAAAAAGAGGTTGAGAAGTTAGAGGGTTGATATGTTGTGGGGTTGTTAACCAATGTTATAAAACAACGTGTACTTCTGTTTCATGAGAAACTGTTTTGTAAACCTTCACCTGAAGTACAATAAAAAAAAAAAAATTAAACAAAAAAAAGACCAGACTTACTTGCCTGACAGAGACTGCAGATACCCTGAGAGTATGGCCCTTGGTCACCCTTTTAGCTCAGTAATAAAGTCACTCCCAAGTTTCACCCTTCAGCCAAAGATTAGACAGGCCCATAAATCAAAACGAGACTAAAGGGGCACACCATCCCAGGGGCAAGGACTAGAAGGCAGAAGGGGACAGGAAAGTTGATAATAGGGAACCCAAGGTCGAGAGTGGAGAGTATTGACATGTCATACGTTTGTTAACCAATGTCGTAAAACAATATGTGTACTAACTAGTGAGAAGCTAGTTCTGTAAACCTTCATCTAAAGCACAATAAAAAAAATTTTTTTGATTTGAGACCTTCTTTTCTGAGATGAGCATTTAATTCTTTAAATTTCTCTCTCGGTACTGCTTCTATGTGTTGCTTTTTTTTATTCAGTCCAAAATACTTTTTAATTTCCTTCGTGATTTCTTTTTTGACCCAAGCTGTCTTGGTTATCTAGTTCTGCTATAACAGAAATACCACAAGCGATGGCTTCAACAAAGAGAAATTTATTTTCTTACAGTTTAGTAGGCTAAAAGTCCAAATTTGGGGCATCGGCACCAGGGGAAGGCTTTCTCTTTCTGTTGGCTCTGGAGGAAGGTCCTTGTCATCAATCTTTCCCTGCTTGAGGAGCTTCTTAGGACAGGGACCTTGGGTCCAGAGGATGCACTCTGCTCCCGGCACTGCTTTCTTGTTTGTATGAGATCCCCCTGTCTCTCTGCTGGCTTCTCTCTTTTACATCTCAAAATAGATTGTATGAGATCCCCGTGTCTCTCTGCTGGTTTCTCTCTTTTATATCTCAAAATAGATTGAGTTAAGACGCAATCTAATCTTGTAGATCCCATCTACATAATGCCACTAATCCATCTCATTAACATAATGTTAGGATTTACAATGCGTAGGAAAATGACATCAGGTGACAAAATGGTGGACAGTTACACAATGCTGGGAATCATGGCCTAGACAAATTGATACACATATTTTTGGGGGACACAATTAAATCTATGACACAAGCATTACTTAGAAATGTTTAATTTTAAAGTATTTGGGGGAATTTTACATATATATTTCTGTTAGGAATTTCTAGTTAATTCCGTTGTTATCAGAGAAAATACTTTGTATGATTTCTGTTCTTTCAGATTTGTTTTATGTCCTCAAATATGGTTTATCTTGATGAATGGTCTGTGCGCATTTGAAAAGAATGTATGTTCTGCTGTTGTCGGGTAGAGTAGTCTACAAATTAATTAGGTCAAGCTGGTTGATAATGTGATTCAAGTCTTCTATATCCTTACTGATTTTGTGCCTGCTTGTTCTGTCAATTAATGATAGAGTAGTATAGAAATTTCTAACTCTTTTTGTGTATTTTTCTATTTCTCCTTTCATTTCTTTTAGTTTTTGCTATACATATAGCTAGCCCCTGATTTATGACATATTCAAATTGTAATGAACCACAGTTATGACCATCCTTTTTTGTTGTTTTTTATCAGGATAATATAATGGAAGAGATCAGTGGAAAAATCGTCTATATGGCAAGAGTGCTTAATTTGGAACTTGATATCAATGATGCGGAAAAGCTCATAGATCACAAAGAAGGGGAATTGACAGATCAGGACTTAATGGATTTTGAAGAGGAAAGAAATGCAGAAGAAGAAAGAAATAATGAGGAAGAGGAAGGAGAGAAGTTGTCAAAAAATTTACAGTGAAAGGATTAGCTAAAGTTTTAATTAAGTCAGGGGATTCAGTTTTTGAAAACAGACCTAAATGCTGATCATTTTGCTAAAGTCGATAGGCAGATTTGGCAGGTGTCTTAGTTATCTAGTGCTGCTATAACAGAATACCACAAGTGGATGGCTTTAACAAAGAGAAATTTATTTCTTCGTAGTCAAGTAGGCTAAAAGTCCAAGTTCAGGATGTCAGCTCCAGGGGAAAGCTTTCTCTCTGTGTTGGCCTTCTCATCAGTGTTCCCCAGGACTAGTAGCTTTTCCGCGCAGGGACCTCGGTCCAAAGGACGTGCTTTGCTCCCGGCACTGCTTTCTGGATGGTATGAGGTCTCCCCTGTCTCTCTGCTTGCTTCTCTCTTTTATATCTCAAGAGATTGCCTCGGGACACAATTCTGTCTTAGTCATCTAGTGCTGCTATAACAGAAATACCACAAGTGGATGGCTTTAACAAAGAGAAGTTTATTTCTCCACAGTAAAGTAGGCTGAAAGTCCAAATTGTGGCATCAGCTCCAGGGGAAGCCTTTCTCTCTCTGTCAGCCTTCTTCTCATCAGTGTTCCCCCGGACTAGGAGCTTCTCTGCGCAGGGACCCCAGGTCCAAAGGACACGCTCTGCTCCTGGCACTGCTTTCTTGGTGGTATGAGGTCCCCCTGTCTCTCTGCTCACTTCTCTCACTTATATCTCAAGAGATTGCCTTAGGACACAATCCAATCTTGTAGATTGAGTCCTGCCTTACTAACACACCTGCCCCCCATCCTCCCTCATTAACATCAAAGAGGCAGGATTTACAACATATAGGAAAATCACACAATACCAGGAATCATGGCCCAGCCAAATTGATAAACACATTTTTTGGGGGACATAATTCAATCCATGACAGCAGGCAATGAGATGTTACTATGAGGATATGAAGAAAAAGAGAAAAGGACCATACAGACACCTCTCACTAATTTTCTGACTAGAAATGCAATTTGCATTCCTGGGTATAATCCAAATGATCCAGAACCTTCCACAAGTGGAGTTATTACCGCAACTGCCGAAATGCTAGCATTGTCCAACTCTTCTTCATTGTCAGAGTACCTTTTTTTTTTTTTGGTCACACAAATCTTTACTAGATAAGATTTTACTAGCAAGTAGGCAAAAGAACAGTCATATCCCATCCAAACTCCCTGAGGGACTGACTTGCTGGGTGGAGGGCTGTTGGGACCATGGTCTCGGGGAACATCTAGCTCAATTGGCATAACAGTTTATAAAGACAGTGTTCTACATTCTACCTTGGTGAGTAGCGTCTGGGGTCTTAAAAGCTTGTGAGTGGCCATGTAAGATACTCCACTGGTCTCATCCCTTCGGGAGCAAGGTAGAATGAAGAGAACAGGATACAAGGAAAAGACTATTCTGAAGGACTAATGGACCACAGCTACTAAGGCCTCCTCCGGACTGAGTCCAGTACAGCTAGATGGTGCTCAGCTACCACCACTGACTGCTCTGACCAGGATCACAACAGAGGGTTCTGGACAGAGCTGGAGAAGGATGTAGAACAAAATTCTAACTCACAAAAAAAAGACTAGATTTACTGGCCTGACAGACTGGAGAAACCCCAAGAGTATGGCCCCCAGACACCCTCTTAGCTCAGTGGTGAAGTCATTTCCGAGGTTCACCATTCAGCCTGGGAGTGGACAGCCCCATAAAACCAAATGGGACTAATGAGGTACAGCAGTCCAGGGATTAGGGCCAGAAGGCAGAAGGGGACAAGGAAGCTGGTGATAGGGAACCCAAGGTTGAGTAAGGATATTGTTGATGTGTTGTGGGATTGTTAACCATTGTCATAGAGCAACATTTGTAGTAACTGTTAAATGAGAAACTATTTTGTTCTGTAAACCTTCATCTTAAATGAGAATAATGGCACAATTGAAAGAGTGTAGTCAATGTCACTGAACTGTGCTTGTACAAATTTTTGAAGTGTATCTTTGGCTATGTATATTTTCACCAAAAAAAAAGATCGAGAAGGGAGAGGGTTGACTTGTTGTGGGGTTGTTAACCGATGTCATAAAACAATATGTGTACTACTGTTTCATGAGAAACTATTTGTTTTGTAAGCCTTCACCTGAGGTACAATAAAAAAAAAAAAAGTGCATGAAAAAAAAACAAAATAAAAAACGGTCATATAACCTGCAAGCTCAATGAAGCCCCACCTCTATGTCCTTCTGTGTGCTCCAACCATTCTTTGCATGATAAATTCTTTTTTATTTTCCTAAATTTTATTTATTTTATTGCTGTTTAGAATAGCACAGCAAAACATACACTAATTGAACAGTTTCTACATGTACTATTTAGTGACATTGATTACATTTTTTGAGTTGTACAACCATTCTTACACTCTTTTTCTGAGTTGTTCCTCCCTCGTTAACATAAACTCACTGCCCCTAAGGTTCCTATCTAATCTTTCGAGTTGCTGTGGTCAGTTTGATCGCATGTAGATAGTTCTTAAAAGAGCATAATGCTCAAGGTAGACTTTTTTTATTAGTTAAGCTGAACTGTTTTTTGATTTTAAGATGAATCAAGGGATATTTTTGGTTTAAGGTATAAAGATTATTTGAGGGCAATAGTTTCAGGGTTCATCCACTCTCCGTGGCTCCAGAAAGTCTACAGTCCATGAGAATTTTAAATTCTGGTCTGCATTTTCCCCCTTGTGATGAGGCTTCTTTTATGGAATCTTTGATCAAAATGTTCAGTAATCAGGGAGGTGGAGCCAACATGGCACTATAGAAAATGTTCAGTAATGGTAGCCAGGCACCATCCAGTTCTTCTGGTCTCATAGCAGAGGAGGCAGTTGTTCATGGAGACAATTAGCCACACATTCCATATTCTTCTATTCCTGACTCTTCCTCTGTTGCTCCAGGTGAACAGAGACCAATTGTTGTGCGTTGGATGGCTACTTGCAAGCTTTTAAGACCCCAGACACTACACAACAAACTAGGAGGTAGAACAGAAGTACTAAACATGTTATTAGGCCAATTAACTGGGATGTCCTATGAAACTATGGCCCTAAACCTCGAAACCGGGAGCCAAATCCCGTGAGATGTTTAGATGTACATAGGCAGCTTCAGCAGCTGCTACTTTTTTTTTTTTGTCGTCGTAAATATATCTATCACACAACTTTTGCCAATTCATCTCTTTACAGGTGTACAACTTGACAGCAATTACAGTTATCAGCTTTGCAACCCTACCCTTAATACTATTTTTCCATCACCATTAACCCCCTTTCTCCCTTCTCTTTTACTCTTGGTAACCACTAATAAACTTTGCTCTCTCTACATTTGCCTTTACTTGTCTTTTTATATAAATGATGTCATACAATATCTGTGCTTTTGTGATTGGCTTGTTTCACTCAGCATGATAACTTCACACTCCGTCCATACTGTACCATGTATCAAGACTTCATTTCTCCTATTGGTTGAGTACTATTCCTTTGAATGTATGTTCCACATTTTGTTTATCCATTCATCTGTTGATGGGCATTTACGTTATTTCCACCTTTTTGCTATCGTGAATAGTGCTGCAGTGAACACTGGTGTACAAGTCTTTTTGAGTCTGCTTTCAAGTCTTTTGGGTACATATCTATGAATGGAATTCCTGTGTCATATGCTAGTTTTATTTTTAGTTTTTGAGGACCTGCCACACTGTTTGCCACAATGGCTATAGCATTTTGCATTCCCACTAGCAAAGAGTAAAGGTGCTGTCTTAGTCATCTAGTGCTGCTATAACAAATGCCACAAATGGATGGCTTTAACAGAGAGAGATTTATTCTCTCACAGTCTAGGAAGCTGGAAGTCCAAATTCAGGGTGCCAGCCCCAGGGAAAGGCTTTCCTTCTCTGTTGGCTCTGGGGAAAGGTCCTTGTCATCAATCTTCCCTGGTCGAGGAGCTTCTCAGTGCATGGACCCTGGGTCCAAAGGATATGCTATTCTCCTGGCTCTTGTTTCTTGGTGGTATCAGGTCCCCCTCTCTTTCTGCCCACTTCTCTCTTTTATATCAAAGAGATTGACTTAAACCACAGCCTAATCTTGTAGATTGAGTCTTGCCTCATTAACATAACTGCTGCTAATCCCACCTCATTAACATCATAAAGGTAGGATTTACAACACATCGGAAAACCACATCAGATGACAAAATGAGGGATAATCATATCAATACTGGGGATCATGGCCTAGCCAAGTTGATGGATATTTTTGGGGGACAGTTCAGTCTGTAAGAGGTTCCAATTTCCCCACATCCTCACCAGCGTTTGTGATTTTCTGTTTTTTTTTTCTTTTTTTTTTAATCTTAGCCATCCTAGTGGGAGTGAAATGGTATCTCATTGTGGTTTTGATTAGCATCTCTGATAGCTAATGACGTTGAGAATCTTTTCATGTGTTTGGTGGCCATCTGAATGTCCTCTTTGGTGAAATGTCTGTTCAAGTCCTTTGTCCATAATATGATTGGGTTATTTGTATTTTTGTTTAAGTTGTCAAAGTTTTATATATATTTTGTTTATTAGGTTCTTGTCAGATATAGGTTTCTGAAGTTATTCTCCCAGTTGGTAGCTTGTCTTTTCACTTTTTTGGTAACGTCATTTGAACAAACGTTTTTAATTTTTATGAGGGCCCATTTATTTATTGTCTTTCACTGTTTTTACTTTTGTTATTATACTAAATAATCCATTGTTGAAAGCTAGGCCTGACAGTGATGCCCCTGCTTCTTGTTCTAAGAATTTTATGGTTTTAGTTTGCACATTTAGATCCTTAATCCATTTTGAATTCGTTTTTTTGTATGGTATGAGGTATGGATCCTGTTTCTTTTTTCTGCATGTAGAAATCCAATTTTCGCAGAACCATTTATTAAGCTGGCTTGTCTTAGGCTGGGTTCTCTGGAGAAGCAAAACCAGTGAAGCATACATGTGTATATAGATAGAGGGAGAGAGAAGGAGAGAGATTTATCTCAAGGAAATGGCTGACATGGTTGTAGAGGCTGGCAAGTCCCAAGTCTGTGAGTCACGTGTCAGGTGTCAGACTTCTCACTCACATAGCTTCAGGGAATGACAACCAATATTGGCAGGTCAGGCGGCAGGCTGCTGGCTCACAGGCTGCAGAGGCCAATGAATTCCAAGATGAGCAGGTAAAACGGCAGGCCGCTGGCTCACAGGCAACGGAGGCTGATGAGTAGCAAGACTGATAGGTAAACTGCTAGCTCAAGTCCCGAGAACTGGAGGTCAAATGAGCCGGATGCAGGATCCAGAGTGAGAGCCTTGCTGGAACATCCATTTATATACTGGAGGCAGGCCATACCCCTAAGGAAACTCCCTTTCAACTGATAGGCTGCTCATAGCAGACCTCATCATGCAGTTGATCACATCATTATATAACTGCCAAATTACACCATTACATAACTGTCAATCTACATCATACCTGCCAAACCACTGAGAATCTTGGCCTAGCCAAGTTGACACACAATCTAACCATCACAAGTCTCTTCTTTCCCCATCAAATGGACTTAGCACCCTTGTCAAAAATTGGTTGACCATAGATGTGTGTGTTTATTTCTGGACTCTCAACTGTGTTCTATAGGCTTATGTGTCTATTGTTATATCAGTACCAAGCTATTTTGATTACTGTAGCTGTGTATTATGTTTTAGGAAGTGTGAGTTCTCCTACTTTGTTCTCTTTCAACATTGTTTTAGCTATTCAGGGCTGCCTACCATTCCATATAAAGTTGAGGATTGATTTTTATATTTCAGTTAAGAAGGCTGTTGGAATTTTGATTGGGATTGCCTTGACTCTATAGATCTCTTTGAGTATTCTTGACATCTTAACAATACTTAACAGATCTTCCAATCTGTGAACATGGAAAATCTTTCCATTTATTCAAGTCTTCTTTAATCTCGTTCAGCAGTGTCTTATAGTTTTCATTGTATAAGTCCTTCATATCCCTGGTTAGATTTATTCCTAGGTATTTTATTCTCTTAGATGCTATCGTAAATGGAATTATTTCCGTTTCAGATTTCTCATTGCTGGTGTATTGCAACTCAACTGGTTTTTGTTTGTTGACCATGTACCCTGCAACTTTGCTAAATTCATCTATTAGCTCTAGAAGTTTTCTTGTAGACTCCTTGGGATTTTCTACATATAGGATCATGTCATCCACAAATAGAGATAATTTTACTTCTTCTTTTCCAATATGGATACCTTTTATTTCTTTTTCTTGTCTTAATTGCTCTGGCTAGAACTTCTAATACAATATTGAGTAGTAGTGGTGAGAGCGGGCACCATAGTCTTGATCCCAATTTCAAGAGGAAAGCTCTCAGTCTTTCTCTATTAAGAATAATGCTGGCTGTTGGCTTTTCATATATGTCCTGAATCATATTGAGGAATTTCCCTTCTATTGCAATCATCTTTAGGGTTTTCATCAGGAAAGGGTGTTGTATTTTATCAAATGCTTTTTCTTTGTCCATAAAGATGATCATGTGGTTCTCTTCCTTTGCTGTTTTGATGTAGTGTATTGCTTTGATATTCTAATGTTGAACCATCCCTGCATACCTGGAATAAATCCCATTTGGTCATGTTGGTCATGTTGTATGACTCTTTTAATATGCTATTAGATTATGTTCACTAGTATTTTGTTCAGGATTTTTGTATCTATATTAATCAGAGATATTGGCCTGTAGTTTTCTTGTGATATCTTTGTCTGGTTTGGGTATCAGGGTTATGTTTGCTTCTTAGAATGAATTAGGGAGCATTCCTTCCTTCTCTATCTTTTGATTGAGTTTAAATAGTATTGGTGTCAATTCTTCTCTGAACATTTGGTAGAACTTCCCAGTGAAGCCATCTGGTCCATGACTTTTTTTTTGTTGTTGGGAAGTTTTTGATCACTGATTCAATCTTTTCACTTGTTATGGGTCTGTTGAGACTTTCTGTTTCATCTTGAGTCAGTTTGGGTAGGTTGTGTACTTCTAAGAATTTGTCCATTTCATGTAGGTTAACCGGTTTGTTGCTTTTCAGTTGTTCATAATTTTCTTAGTTATCTAGTGCTACCATAACAGAAATACCACAAATAGATGGCTTTAACAAAGAGAAATTTATTCTCTCACAGTCTAGGAGACTAGAAGTCCAAATTCAGGGTGCCAGCTCCAGGAGAAGGCTTTCTGTTTCTGTTGGCTCTAGGGGAAGGTCCTTGTTATCAATCTTCCCTTGGTCTAGGAGCTTCCGAGTGCAGGGACCCTGGGTCCCAAGGATGTGCTCCCCTCCTGTTTTTCATTCTTGGTAGATGCAGTCCCCCTGTCTCTCTGCTTGCTTCTCTCGTTTATATCTCAAAAGAGATTGACTGAAGATACAACCTAATCTTGTAGATTGAGTTATGCCTCATTAACATAACTGCTTCCTGCCTCATTAACATCATAGAGGTGGGATTTACAACACATAGGAAAATCACATCAGATGACTAAATGTTGGACAATCACACAATACTGGGAATCAAGGCCGAGCAAAGTTGACACACGTTTTTAGGGGACACAATTCAGTCCATAACAATAATATTCTGTCATAATTCTCTTTATTTCTATCAGGTCAGTTGTAATGTCCTTCTTTCATTTTTTATTTTGGTTATTTGCATCTGTTTGTCAGTTCAGCTAAAAGTTTGTCAATTTTATTTATCTTTTCAAAGAACTGACTCCTGGTTTTATTGATTCTGTCTATTGGACTGCTGAAAGAATCAACAAATCTGTCTTGGAAGAAGTACAATCAGAATGCTCCTTAGAAGCAAGGAAGGCGAGACTATGTCTCACGTACTTTGTACATGTTATCAGGAGGGATCAGTCCCTGGAGAAGGACATCATGCTTGGTAAAGTAGAGGGTCCGCAAAAGAGAGGAAGACCCTCAACAAGGTGGACTGACATAGTGGCTACAACAGTGGGCTCAAGCATAACAATGATTTTAAGGATGGTGCAGTACTGGGCAGTGTTTCATTCTGTTGTATATGGGATCGCTATGAGTCAGTACTGACTCGATGGTACCTAACAACAATTGTTTTTCTGTTTTCAATTTTATTTGTTTCTGTTCTGATCTTTGTTATTTCCTTTCTTCTGGTAATTTTAAGCTTAGTTTGCTCTTCTCTTTCTAGTTCCTGGAGTTGTCAAGTTAAGCTGTTAATTTGAGAGCTTTCTTCTTTTTTTATATAGACATTTATTGCTATAAGTTTTCCTGTAAGTACTGCCTTTGCTGCATCCCATAAATTTGGTATGCTGTGCTTTCATTTTCATTTGATTCTAAGAAACTTATTATTTCTCTTTTGATTTCATCCTTGACCCATCAATAGTTTGTGTGTTGTTTAATTTCCATATGTTTGTATATTTTCCAGGTTTTTTTCTGTCATTGATTTTTAGCGTCACTCCATCCATGGTCAGAGAAAATACTTTGTATGATTTCAGTCTTTTAAAATTTGTCGACACTTGCTTAGTGACCTAAAATGTGGTTTGTGCTGGAGAATGATCCATGTGCACTGGAGTAGAATGTATATTGTGTCATTTTTGGGTAGAGTGTTCTATATCTATATGTTAAGTCTAGTCAGTTTATGGTGTCATTCAGGTCTTCTGTTTCCTTGTTGATATTCTTTCTAGATATTCTGTCCAATATTGAAAGTTGTGTATTGAAGTCTCCAAATATTTTTCTTGTGCTATCTATTTCTTCCTTCAATTCTATCAGTGTTTGCTTTATATATTTAGGTGCCGTGATGTTGGGTACATATATATGTATTATTGTTGAACCTTCCTGATTACTTGACCCTTTTGTCACTATATGATGTCCACCTTTAATTCTTCTAACAGATTTTGTCTTAAAGTTTACTTTGTCTGATATTAAGATTGCCACTCCAGTTCTCTTTTGATTCTTATTTGCATAGAATATTTTTTCTGTCTTTCATTTTCAACCTATTTGTGCCCTTTGGTTTAAGGTATTTCTCTTGTAAACAGCCTATAGTTGGATTATTATGTATTTATTTTTTTAAAATCCATTCTGCAACTCTCTGCCTTTTTATTAGAGCATTTAGTCCATTTACATTCACTGTAATTACTGTAAAGGAATGACTTACTTCTGCCATTTTGTTATTTGTTTTTTTTTGTGTGTCTTAAACCTTCTTTGTCCTTTAGTACTGCTTGCTTTTGTGTTTTGTTGGTTTATTGTAATGAGCCTTTTCGGTTTCCTTCTCCTTTCCTTTTGTGTATGTTTCTATATATTTTCTTAGTGGTTACTATGAGTATTACATTTAAGAGCTTGTATTCTTAACATTCTAGGGTAAGTTGGTACCAACTTAACTTCAGTAACATACAAGAAATTCTATGTCTGTACCATTTCTCTCCCCACTTATATTTCTGTTATCACTAATTACATCTTTATATTTCTTGTGCCCTGTGACATAATTTTATCCTTGACTTTTATATGCCAACCAATCAACCTGATTCCATTGAGTTGATTCTGACTCATAGCAACATTATAGGACAGAGTAGAACTGCCCCATGTGGTTTCCAAGGAGCAGCTGGTGGATTTGAACTACTGACCTTTTGGTTAGTAGTCGAGCTCTTAAGCACTGTGCCACCAGGGCTCCCGCTTTTTATATATTTGTTATTAAACAATATAAAGAACAAAATACTTAGAATTTTCAAGCATGAATACCTTATTACTAGCCCTTATGGTTGTCCATGCTTTTCTCTTTATTAGGGGTCTTTCTTTTTATGTATCACTTTGAATTACTTTCTAGTTTGTTTTCTTTCCCATCTACAGAACTCTGGTTAGTATTTTTTGCATGGATGCTTTGGTAGATATGAACTCTCAGCTCTGGTTGTCTGGGAATGTTTTAATTTCACCCTCGTTCTTGAAGGATAGTTTTGCTGGATATAATATTCTTGGTTCATAGTTTTTTTCTTTCAGCACTCTAACTATACTATTCCATTGCCTTCTAGCCTCCAGTGTTTCTGAGGAAAATCAGCATTTAATCTTATTGGGGATCATTTGGATGTGACTGTTTGCTTCTTTCTCACAGCTTTCAGGATTCTCTCTTTATCTTTGATTTTTGAAAGCTTGACTATGATGTATCTTGGGGTAGATCTCTTTGGGTTTATCCTGTTTGGTGTTCTTTGAGCTTCTTGGATTTCTAGATTCATGTCCTTGGGGGAATTTTCTATCATTATTCCTTCAAATATTCTTTCTATCCCTTTCTCTTATGTCTTTCTGAAATTCTCATGATGGGTATATTAGGTCTCTTATTGTTGTCGCATAATTCCATTAAAATGTGTTCAGCCTTCTTGAGCCTCAGTTCTTGTAGTTCTTCAGCATCTGTAACTTTAACTATCTTTCCCTCTAATTTGCTGATTCTTTCTTCTCCCTGGTTAAATCTGTTGTTAAGTCCTATTGTATTTCTCGTTTCAGTTATTGTCCCTTCTTTTTTTTCAGATTCTCATTTTGTTCTTGCACCTTTTTCCTTATTTCTTTTAGCTCTTTGTCTATGTTTTCCCTTAGTTCTTTAATTATGTTTGATGTTATATTATATTCGTCCTTTTTTTCATTATTTGTTCATCCTTAGATGCACTTTAGCTCCATTTGTCATGTTCATTTGGATGGATCATTGTTTCTCTGTTCTTTGTGTGTGTTATGATTTTTTTGTTGGGGCATTGGAATTTTCAAGGGTGTTAACTTTCTTAGTTTTCCACAGTATTTGACATTTTTGGTCACACTATTTTCTGCAAGAAACTCTTAGATGGCCAGAGCCTTCGGCCTCTGCTTACCATTTCCTCTCCCTCTCTGTAATAGCTTCTTCTCCCTCCCTGGTTTAATTGGGATTCAAAAGTTCTATATCTCATTTTTCAATTTTCAGTCTCTTCCAAACACACCAGAGAACACAGTATGGTCAGCCTGTCTACCAGTGGTCTCTGCCACTCAGACAACATATCATGTACTAATCAATCTGTCCACAGGGGGCACAGTCCCCTCTCTCTGGTTATTACTTCCTTACCTTCTCTGTTTCTACAGTTATGTTTTTAGTCAGAAAACCCACACCCAATGAGCCCCCTTTGGGGCTAGGCATTGCCCTCTTGTTTTGCCTGAGGTGTCCTTCCCTGCTCTGTGGGGCTGCATTCAGAGGAAGCACAGACAGACTTTCCTCTGCTTTAGTAGGAGGAGGGGCTGGCACTTCCCAGAAGAACCTCTGAGAGATCTGTCTTATTGTTTTCAGAGCCCCAGGGGCCCTGTGGTGGTTGGGGAGCAGTCTCCACTTAGATAACCCACCTTCTGACTCTCCTGTACAGAACCTTCTGTAGGAGTTTGTATCAGTCTATCAGCTGACGGTTACCAGTTGGGGGATGCGTAGTTACACTCCAAATGGACCCCCAGGAAGGTCTGCCTTGTTGCTATCAGAGCCCGCCATGTAGTATGTTGGCTGTTGGTGTAGCCTCCACTCAAGATACCTGCTGGTTTGCATGCAGCAGCCTCAGTTAGCAGTCTTTAGCACTGACTGAAAAGGGGAGCAGACAGACTAGAACTGACTCCCTGGGAAGTCTTTCCTGTTGGTTTCAGAGGCCTGAGCCATGGGGTGCTCAGGGAGGCAGGTAGAGTGTTGACTATGAGAGAAGACTTCTATAGCAATTTATAGTAGGTTTGCAACTGATTTGGTGGGACTATGCAAATAAGGTGCTTGTGGCCCACCAAGGGGATTGGACAACTTTCTAATGATGCAAATAAGGTGCATGGAACAGCTTTGGGGGGCGGGACCCTGCAAATAAGGTGTATGAACCCTAACAAGGGGTCAGTATTGCCATCCCGCTAGGCTAAAAAGAGAGCCTATCCTAGAGCAGAAGGGGCAACCTCATTACTACCAAGAAAGAAGGAAGTATATCCTTAGGACCCAGGGTCCCTGTGCTGAGAATATTCTAGACCCAGGAGACAGAGAGGTGTAACACGGAAGACAGCAAGAGACAGGTGCATCAATAGCAAGAGGGATAGTGGTGCGAGATGGCAGTTACCAGGAGACTGGTTGCCGGATGGCTGTGGTGGGACTTGCTGACCCACAGAGCTAAGAACTGTAACACTTGCTTGACAAAGCCTCTAGCAAGGCCCAGCAGCAGAGGGCAAGAAGAAGATGTCCTGATCAAAAACTGTATCCTGAGTTTTTCCTGTTACTTATGAGTCATTCCTGATCCCGAGTTGTACTCTGTTTCTTCTCTAATAAACCCCATCATTATGAGTATTGCTTGTGAGTTGTGTGTGGCCATTGCAACAAATTATTGAACCCAGCAGAGAAGTAGAGAGTTCTGGGAGGGACAACTGGTATCAGAATTGGTGAGAAGTTTAGAGAGAGGAGCTATGTATGACCTCTGCTTCATAGGAATTAACTTTGGGCTGATGGTGATGGTGATTCTCTCTCCTCCTTGTGAACTTAGAAGAGGAGGTCTGACACCCCCACACCATTCTTACAGGTATGCAATTCATCATATTCAAGTTTTCAAGATAATTGTTACTTTTCTAATCTTTCTGGCCCTGAGATGGGGCTGGGCCACCTGAGTTTATGCTAATCTTCTTCCCGGAAATTGGAAGTTAGGGGAGGCCCACCTGAAGTTACATTTAGAAGAGGTAGCTGCCAGATCTTTGAGGAGACCTCTTAGGTTTACATAGTTTTCAAAGAGACAAAGAAATAACTTACAAGTTATCTAAAGTGAATTCTGAGAGAACAGGGGAGGAGGGGAGCCTCTTCCCTTATATTCAACAGGAGAATTAAAACCCCGTATTTTCAATTTTATTTTTCCTTGCAATGGTCAGGAGCTTTTCCAGAACAAGCACCCAGTCTTTGGCATTACAGACCAGTGATCTCCTCATTATATCAGGCTTTCTCTCAGTATTGTTCCAAGAAACAAATGAAAAAAAAAAAAAAAGTGAAAACACTAAACAAATACAAGGCCATTTAAAAACGCCAGACAACCATTAGCCTGCACTGTAGCCTGAAAGCTTTAGCTGAAAATGTATCCCATCTAACTTCGAGATAATTTAAAATTCATAAGTTCTGGAACTATCTAAGGAAAGGTGAGGAAAATAATATGTAGAGAAAAAAAATGGTTGTTTTGGAGAGCACCCATGAAGAGAACGAAATTCTCACAAGTGTGCTTATATTTTCTTATCGATTCAATTCTTCCTGGTCCTTTCCTAGTTTGTGTCCCATAAAATTGGGGAAGTGGAGGCTGCCTGTTTGTGAGGGAATGAAGTGTAACTCGGGATGCCTGAAAACAAATTATTTGCCTGGTCACTTTCCACCTATACTACGCATAATTAACATCAGTTCTCCAATTTAGCGCCACTCCTTCTCCAGCCACAACCCAAAACAACGCGTTGAAACCTACAGAAACCACAATCAATGCAAAAACTCCAAGTCCCGAAATGCGCGGGGGGCCTGTCTCCACCGCCTCCTCGCATGAGCATCCTCTTTGGTACTGGGAGTTGTAGTCCTTCAAGTTCTTCACTTCCGGCAAGTGAGGGAGGGCACACCTGAGGCAAACTACATCTCCCAGGAGGCTGTGCGCGCCCTCCCCCGCCCCCGCCGGCGTCGGGCTCCACCCCTCTGGCTCTTCCTTTCCAAGACTGCACCGCTCACGCCTTCCTGTTAGTCAGAGCTGGGAGAAGTTCACTCCGATCAGCTGATCCCAACTGACACTGGAGAGGAGGAAGCCCCGGAGGCAGCTAAGGAGGAGGGGGGCGGAGATGGAGATAAGGATGGATCCTCCGGTGCCCTAAAGAATAGCCCCCGCCCCCACCGGCGTCTTGCGGTCCCCCGACGCCTGCTCGCCGCGGCATGGCAGCTCCTTGGTAGGGTCTTTGGGCCGCCGCGGGCGGGGAGCGGAGGGCACGGCCCATCGCGGGGCGAGCATTCGTCCTGGGGCTCCAGCTGCCCCCAGGAGGAAGGGGGGGCGGGTGCTGTCGAGGTGGGGGTGGGGTGATATAAACAATGGATTCAGCTCTGGGTTCTGCCGGCGTGGGGGGGATTTTGGGGGGCCTTCTTTGTTCTTAGGCTCCGCTCCTGCCCCTCGGGTAGTGGTGGTGTTGTCCGGGAGGAAGGAAGGGTGAGGAACCCCCGGCTGGAGAGACGCCTTGAGGTGGGAGATATGAGCGGGCATACTGCTTAGTCTGGGGTGGGGGCGCAGGGTGAGGTATTTTTTAGGAAATTGATTTCATATTTTTCTCAGTTTTAACAAGTTTTGATTTTTGTTCCGTACTGGGAGCTGGGTCTGAGGTTAGGGTGGAAATAAGGTCCCCTAGTCCCTTCTTTTGCCTTGCTTGTTTATCTAAAAATAAGATTGATAGATTGATTACTGTAAAGGAACAGTGAATATCAGAAAGACAGCTTTACAGTTTGTTGGGGGACAAGGCTAAGGGGAGTTAGGAATATAATTGGAGAAGTGACAAAAGCCCCTTTCCTGCCCCAGTTATCCTTTTTCTTTATTTCTTTTTTTTTTTTAAGTTAGTTTTTAAGTGACAAAAAAAAGGTTATTTGTTTTGACTCAATGAAGGCTTGGCTTTGCGGTGGGGCATAGTGGAGGAATTCTGTCTCCTGTTTTTTTTTTTTTTTCAGTTAGAAAAGGGACAGAAGGAAGTACAATGATTTTTGTTTTCATACATGAAATGGTGACTATTGTTTCCAGGTTTACAGTCCTTAATAGGCATCCTGTCTAGAGTTGAAACAATCCAGACAAGGGTAACCAGACCTGCCTAGATCATTGATGGAGCTAAAGTTTATTATTATTTTTTTCTTTAGCTGTTTACAGGCCTCTTCTCCCCCTCTTCTAAGGGTGGGATGGGTCGGCGGTATAGAAGGTTGTCTCTCCAAGGACGATTTGCTTAGTGATTTTGATCCTGAATTTCAGAACTGAATGAACAGAGAATTTCAGTCTGGGAAATAGAGCAACAAAGTCTCTTCAGTGCCTTGGACCTAGAGGTGGTGTTATTTTTCAAAAGGAGGAGCCTTAGGCATGATTTTGAGAAGACATTTCTAGTGTCATTACAGGCTAGTGCGAGTTTTACAAGAATGAGATTTCTCTCAGGAGTTTTGGTCTCTTATTTAATCACTTTTTTTTTTTTTAAGTGCACTTGTGTTTTTAGGTGAGTGAAATCCTTTTCCTTTCTCTGTTCTAGGTATCCCCTGAAATATTGACTTGAGGTTGGATTATATTGAAAAGTTCCTGGCCACTCTCTTTCATCACTAAAACCTGTGGCTGAAGCCCAACCAGTGAACCCACCTCAGTGAACCCATCAGACCTCTCTCAGATAGCCATAAAAGACACTTTCAGTTTAATTTTGACCACATATTTGCCTGCACTTTATGGAGGATGAAACTGTCAGACCAAATCAATCTTGCTGCTGATACAAGAATCTGGGAGGCAGAAAGTTAGAAATACGAACATTTGTATGAAGAGTTATAATTGGACACGGAAAGTTACTTTCTTTTGTTTAAATTAAGGTGTTCAGAACCTTGTGGAAGTTCTGTGCAGTCTTCAGACTCAAAGCTTTTGTCTTCACTCCTGTGGAGCAGCTCAGTGACCGTTGTATGTGGGTGTTTGCATTGCACATTGAGTATGAGTGCCCAGACTAACCCAGCTGAGAAGGGCCGAAATCCGGGACTCTCATGCCAGGAAAGTTATGCCTGCAGTGGGACAGATGAAGCTGTCTTTGAGTGTGACGAGTGCTGCAGTCTGCAGTGTCTCCGCTGCGAGGAGGAGCTCCACCGGCAGGAGCGGCTAAGAAACCATGAGCGGATAAGGCTCAAACCTGGTCATATCCCTTACTGCGACCCCTGCAAGGGCCCCAATGGGCATTCACCTGGTGTTAGGCAGAGGGCAGCTGTGAGGTGCCAGACCTGCAAAATTAACTTGTGCCTGGAGTGCCAGAAGAGGACTCATTCTGGTGGTAACAAAAGGAGGCACCCAGTTACTGTGTACCATGTCACTAAGGTCCAGGAGTCACTGGAGGAAGAAGAAATGGATGAGGAGACCAAGAGGAAGAAGATGACTGAGAAGGTTGTGAGTTTCCTTCTAGTAGATGAAAATGAAGAAATTCAGGTAAGCACTTGGGTATAGTGGGATTCATGCAGTGGAGCAGATCTGTTGTTGGAAAGTGGCTCTCAAAAATAAAGTCTGGAAGGAAATCACATTTTCATAATTAAAAGGCAAGACTCCTGGAGGCTTAAGTTGCATGGAGTCAGATTTAGTCACTAGCTGTGTGACTTTGGGCTGAATTGCTTCACCTCTCTGACACTGGGTACAGTGTCTACTTTATTGGGTTATCTTGAGGATAAAATGAGACAATGTCTGTAAAGCACAGAGCCTGCCACATAATGCTCAGTGTATGGTAATGTTATTATTAGGAAGAACTGATATACAACAATTTTCTGAGTGAGAACACTTGGGCAAGTTACAAATGAATGTCAATGATGAGAGACTGTGCGTGCAGGGAAAGAAATACTGACAGTGGGTCTCATGGGAGTGCTAGGCAATGAGATAAGCCTGCTATCTCCATTTAGAGAGGCAGGTCTTTAAAAAGTGGCGTTTGATAGGGACAGTATTTTCTCCAGATGACCTCTTATTTTCATATATGGGCTTCTGATTAGTAAAAGCCAGTGAGGGTATCTGGGATTAGAGAATGACTAGGGAATTATCTGGTTTGATTCTGAGTGAGTCGGGGAGGAGGTAGTGTGTGACAGAAGCAAGTTGGGGAGGTGGCAGTGGCATGAGGGTTAGGAGCGATTAGGGAAGGGATAGTGTGATGTTTAAATGAGTGCGGACTTTGGAGTGAAGACTGCTTGAATTCACATCTTGACTTCTCCACTCACTGGCTGTAATAACATGTACAAGTTATTTAAACTCCACACCTTAATTTCACTTCTACTTCATAGGATTGTTGGGAGGATTCAAAGAGATTAGGAATGGAAATGAGTTATCATGGCCTGGCACATAATGTTTGGTACCAGTTTGTTGTTTTCGTCGTTATCGTTGGAGTGTTTGTCGTACATTAACTCAGTAGTTTTAGTTGTGATGGTTTCTGAAATCTCCAGATTGCATGAGCACCTATGTAAGTTACCTTTTGAAAAACTTCCCAATTGTCCACTAGTTATTTTTCACCTCTACTTTTTTCCTCCTTGGATAAGCTGTGGAAATGAATTACATCATGATTCCTGTGTACTTCCATTGTCAGCTAAATACTTTGCTAACACAGAATTTTCTTTATTGGCTTGAGAGGAACTAAAAGAGTTATGGAAGAGTGACCCAGATCCCATCCTGCCTCCTTTGTCAGCAATAATGCCTTCATTATGGATTATGCTCTGATGAGTGACAAGTGGACTAAACGTTTTATAAATGGAACACTTGAATTTAGATGATTCTTGTTGGTTTTGCTCTCAAGTCTCTTTAATGCCAGCCTTTGGAAAGTCATAGTTTGGGTTGCTGTTCCTTTTAGTAAAGTGAAAGGAAGATTTAGGATGAACCAGTAACCCTCATGGATGTTGTGTTTGCACCAAAAATAAGGTTTTTTGGGGGAAGCGAGGGAGCGCAGTTATTTTTTTTCTTTTTGTAACATTGATACATGGTCTTTGTAGAAAATTCAGAAAATATAGGAAAGTGTAATGAAGAAGACAAATCAACTACCCAGAAATGGCATTTGTCTTTTCTCTTTTTTTTCTTGTAGTGGGTAATATGTATATAATTGGGTTGTTTGTAAAGATTCCTTCTGCTTTTCCTCCTGTCATAAACACTGACCCAGGAAATAAAAGTTTGTTAATTGCAAGTGATGTTGGTTTGAGCTAATGGATTGGACATAGAATTCACACTTTTTGGGTGGTGATTTGTTCTCATAGAGTCTTAAGTGGAAATATACTTAGAAGATATCTGGTTCAGTTTTCTGATAGGTGCATGTCCAAAACAATTAGAAGGATGATAGTTAAACATATCTAATTATAAACTCAGCTAGATTGTAAACTACTAGAGAGCAAGGACCATGTTTTATGCCTGGTATCAATGTTAGGCATGTCATCAGGACATAAATACTTGATTGATTGGTGATGTCACATCTTAATTTCGTTTTTTTAAAAATGGATACCACACATGTACCTAGTAAAAAACTAAAATAATATAAAAGGGCATACAGTGAAAAGAGTTTCCCTCCCATTCCATACCCTCAGTCTCCTTTTTCAGAGGCAATCACGATTAACAGTTAACTGCCTGCTCTTCTAGAATTTTTTCATGTGTACTTATGAATATATGTATATATCCTTTTCATTTTTAAACCGAAAAGGAACCTAACATACTTGCTGTTCTATACTTGGCTTTTTTTCACTAAAGAATACATCTTGTAGAACTTCCCATATCAGCACATTGAGGTCTACCTCATTTAAAGACTGCCTAGAATTTTGTTAAATTTTTCCCTAATTTTAGCCTGTTAATGGATGTTTGAGTTATTATAAGCAAGGATGTATTGAATATCCTATACATCTATCTAGAAATGGAATCTCTGTCAAATGATATGTACATTTTACATTTAGATAGACATTGCCAAATTTCTGAACCTCATTTTCTTAACCTCGGAAGTACTTCTGTGGGTCTCCCCTAGGTTCTGATTTTGGCCCGTAATAGCTAAAATTTAAAGAGCTTTTACTGTGGTGCTAGGAATTGTTCTTAGCACTTTATATGTATGAGCTAATTTAATCCTTATGATAACCCTGCATATTAGTTTCCTATTGCTGCTGTAACAAATGACCACAAACTTAGTGGCTTAAAACAACACAGTTTTATTCTTTTTCAGAGTCCTAAAATGGGTTGGTAGGTCTCTCTTCCTTCTGGAGACTCTAGGGGAGAATCCATTTTCTTGTCTTTTCTAATTTCTAGACATTTGTTGCTTTTCTTGGCTTGTGGCCACATCCTCCTATCCTCCATCTTCAAAGCCAGCAGCAAAGAATTTTCCAATTTCTGTTTGTCCCTTTGCTTCCAGTTGCCTTCTGTATCTGTGTCCCTCCTGCCTCCCTCTTGTAAAGACCCTTGTGATTACATTGAGTCCACCCGGATAATCCAGCATACTCTCCCTATTTCAGGGTTCTTAACAGCACATCTGCAACCTTCCCTTGCCAAGTAAGCTGACACATTCACAGGTTCTGGGGATTAGGTAGTGGACATTTCTTGGGAACTCAGTATTCAGCTACCAAACCCTGTGAAGTAGATTGTGTTCTTTTTTTACCAAGTAATAATTAGAATTAAATCTGAATAGTAAACACTGCATTATTAAAAATCAGAAGCATTTTAGAATGGCTAAATTACAGACGTATAATGGAATATCGTGTAAATATTAAGTCGAGTTTTTTATTTATTTATTTTAGTTTTTTAAAATATTTTATTGTACTTCAGGTGAAGGCTTACAGAACAAATAGTTTCTCATGAAACAGTAGTACACACATTGTTTTATGACATTGGTTAACAACCCCACAACATATTAACCCTCTAACTTCTCAACCTTTTTTTTTTGGTGAGGATACACATAGCCAAAGATACACTGTTTCAAAAATTTCTACATGCACAGCGCAGTGACATTGACTACGCTCTTCCAATTGTGCTGTTATTCTCACTTAAGATGAAGGCTTACAGAACAAAATAGTTTCTCATTTAACAGTTACTACAAATGTTGCCCTATGACAATGGTTAACAATCTCACAACACATCAACAATATCCTTACTCAACCTTGGGTTCCAAAGTAGATTGTGTTTTATAGGACACTATAAAATAGGACATGAAGAAGAGAGGTGAAGTAACTTGCTAAGGTCATACAGTAAATGGCAGAGAACACAGATATCTAGCTCCAAAGTCCTTGCTCTTAACTGTTAACTGTTGCTGTCTCCAAACAAATCATTTAACTCTCTAATTAAGCTTTATTATGGTGAGAAGCATCAGTTCAACAATACCTTATGGCTGCTCTGAGGAGCAAATGAAATGTACCAGTACCAGTTGCCATCAAGTGGACTCTGACTCATGGTGACCCTGTGTCAGAGTAGAACTGAGCTTCATAGGGTTTTCATGGCTGTGACCTTTTGGAAGCAGATTGCCAGGCCTTTCTTTGGAGGTGCCCCTGTGTGGATTCGAACTGCCAACTTTAAGCTGAATGCTTAACTGTTTGTGCCACCCAGAGACTCTGAAATGAAACATAGCTCTATATAAATATAAGACAGTGTTATCGTTGAAGAACTCCTTCCTCATAGCAATAAAGATTCTGTGAGTTAGGCCCCTGACCGTCCGGTTTTCTTTTCATGTTTCCAGGCATTTGTGTGTTTTGATTGTTTTCTGTTTAGTATGTAGAGATTATTTTAGCAGCTTGTAGGCTGTAACTGTTCTGTGTGGTTTCTTCATATCCTGTGGCCCTAAGATTTGTTGCTTGTGATTTGAGTATTATTCACTTTCTTTTGGAAAAACTAAAAGGATAAAAACCTTCCTTTTAGAGGTTAAAATTTTATCATTACTTTATTGTCATTTGAGGGTGTACTCAAATGGTAAATTTGAGGAGAGACTGACTTTTGGTCTCAGAACCATGTTCATTATTTTTAAGACCACAAAGTCATTCTGTGGCTCTTAAATTGACACATTTGGCATGCTAGCTAGACATTCATTAATTCATCACATTTATTGAGCATATGTTATATGCCAGGCACTTTCCAGGTTCTAGGGATACATGGTTAATAAGACTTGGTCCTTGCCTTCATAGAGCTTACCATTCAAGTAGGGAAAGCAGATTTCACACACATAAACACATAAAAAGACAGTTCAGATGTGGTAAGTGTTGTTAAATAAGAGTGACTTGGAAGCCACTTTTACAAGATGGTCAGAGAAGTTCTTATAGAGGTGACTTTTAAGTAGAACCTGATGGTTAATGCTAGCTGGGGAAACAGACCTCCAGACAGAGGGGATTGGGAAAAAGCAAAGATGGGATGGCCAGTTTGATGTATAAAAAGAACACGGGAGAGAGGGAAGTAGGAAAGGAAAGGATACTAGTATGGCTGGAGTGAGCCAGGAGTAAGCAGTATGGAAAGAAACCTTCGTTATCGACTGCTCCTATAATAGAAACGGCACAATTAGGTGGTTTTAAAGAACAGAAATTTATTTTTTCACAGTTCAGGAAGCTAGAATTCCAAATTCAGAACACTGGCTCTAGGGAAAAGCTCTCTGTCAGCTCTACGGGAAGATATTTGTCTCAGCTTCTGTAACCTCAGCCCTCAGTTCCTTGGAAATCTCCAGGTAGCATCTGTCTTTCCCCATTCATGCTCACTTGCTTCTGTGCCTAATCTGCGCTTTTTATATCTCAAAAGTGGTTGGGTTTAAGACACACCCTACACTGATACGGCCTCATTAATGTAACAAAGAAAACCTTATTCCCAGATGGTATTATATCCACAAGTATAGGGGCTAGGATTTACAGCACATAATTTTAGGGCATGCAATTTGGTCCATAACAAGGTTGGGAGGTAAGCAGGTGGCAGATTGTGTGGGGACTTCAAGGCCATAGAAGTAAGTTTGTAATTTCCTTTAAGTGTAATGGGAAGCATTATACTAGTTTATGCTGGGAACTCACATGATCTGATAGCTAGTTTTAAGAGATGGCTCTTGATTGCATTGTGGAGACTAGATTGTAACCATTGTGGTGGAAAGGGGGGAGGGTGCAAGAGGGAAACAGGGAGACCACTTAGGAGGCTGTTGCAGAAGATGAGGTGGGAGATGATGGTGACTTAGGTTTGGTGTTGTCATTAAGATAGAGAAACATTGGTGCGTGTAGGATAAAGTTTGGAGATAAAACAGTCAAGAATACTGATACATTGGGTGAAAGGGTGAGGGAATGAGAGGACTCAGTGGTGACTCCTCTGCTTAGTACTCCAGATTTTACTGTCTTAAATTTGATAAAAGTAAGTCTTTAAGAACTTGCTTCATATGATAAAGAGTTAATTTAGTTTCATTTGCTGTTATCAATCTGGAGTGATTTTGCTTCCCCTGGGGACATTTGGCAATGTCCAGAGACATTTGGTTGTCACAACTGAGGGGGGTGGTATTTACTGGCTAGTCAGTCCAGGCCAGGGTGCTATTAAATACATTAAAGTGCACAGGCAGCCCTCTGCAACAAAGACTTATCTGGTCCAAATTCAGGGTTGAGAAGCTGATCTAACAGATGAAGGTTTGGTCTAATAGGAGGACATCGGGATTCTAGTGAGGTGGAAAATGTATCAGGGACAAAAAAATGTAACCAATACACCAATTTTTCCTTCCTCTTTTGGTTCTATTCACTCCTCAGAAATAATCTAGCTAGTGAAATCAATATTCTCTTTTTGGTGTATCTGTAACCTCTCTGGTGAAATGGTTGAGACTTTTCTGGTTTGTATTTATTGATTTTTTGTAGGCCTCAGTAGAACTGTATTGGGAAAACCAAAGGACTTACAGATACATTATTTCTTTAGAGTACACAATAAATAAATGATCCACACGAACAAGTCATGTATAATCTCTTGAAGCCAGAGGCAACACCCTTAGCAAATAATTCAAAGGTTAGAAGAATAAAGTTTCTAACAATTAAAGTTCTTAGTAGAAGACACAAACCAAACCCACTGCCATCGAGTAGATTCCGACTCATAGCAAACCTATAGGACAGGGTAGAACTGCCCCGTAGGGTTTCCAAGGCTATAATATTTATGGAAGCAGGTCACATCTTTCTGCCACAGAATGGCTGGTGGGTTCGAATTGCCGACCTTTTGGTTAGCAGCCAAGGACTTAAACACTGCACCACTGGGGCCCCTCTTAGTAGGAGAAGAGGATAGTATTTTTCTATCTGTTGGGTCTTGCGAGGGATTCAGACATCTTCTTATCTTATCAAAATGTTTACCAATCAAGAGGAAAGTGTAAAAAATTAAAAGGCATTTTTCCCTTTGTTTAAAACCCATAAAATTTTTTCTTTTTTTCATAATCACTCAGTTCTCCTCTTTTCTACAAACTGTGACTGTCCTTCCAAGAGAATAGAGCAGCAAACTGACTAGAAATCTCACCTGTTTCACTTTCACACTGGCTGACTTCTGCCTGGAACGTTAGGAGTGTGCCAAGAGCTCTTCATGCCAAAATCTCTCCTGAACTTAAGTCTTTTCATGTTGAATATGCAGGTTGATAAGGAAGTCCAATCTTGTTGACCCAGAAGTGGTCAATAAAAGGCTAAGAAGGTGTTCACCTGAGACAGGCCCTTCTGGCTCTGAAATAAACAACCTTGGGCCCTCTCTGAAATGGGAGCCCAAGGTGAGAGTCTTCTTCATCCTTCCTTTCAGTGAAGTCAGTGGTGGACCTCATGTCACTGAGACGGCTTCTTTAAGAAGACCCATCACATTGTTTGGCTGCTTTACTTGTTTACAGTCCCAGAATAGTACGGCTCAAAATACTGGGACTTTCTTTCTTTTTTTTTAATTGGCTAAAAGAAACATTGTTCTAGTGGGATTTAGGAATGGAAAATAGCAGAGGATGTTTTCCTACTGTATGGGAGTTCTTTATCATAAAGTGGCTGTGGCTGGTCTGCCACATTTCTTTGCTACTTCTGTCTAAGTCTCATCTGCTGTTGACTTCCTTGGCCCTGTCTTCTGCTCCCAGGTATGGGGTAGCTTCTTGGGGTGTGGCCTTTTCCAGGCCTTCTGTTTCACATAGGCTGGCGGAAACCCCTCAGGACTTAATTCTAGTCAGTAGATCAGGAGTGAGTGGGATCATAATCTTCTAAAAATTGTTGAACTTCCCGGTTTTTCTTTTCAAATAGCCAGACTGTTACAGTGTAAGAACTAACGCTGGTGCTGTGGTGAGTTCTGGTAGTATGTGAACGTACTTACTATTGGTTTTTTAGGTGTCATGTAAAAAAAATGTAAGAACAACAACAAAAAACCATAGATCTGCTTAGGCACCATCTGTCAAAATAATATGCAGTCATTGCATGTAGTATCAGTGCCTCCCTCCCCTACTGCTGCCTTTTATTCAAGTAAAAGTCCCTTTTGTTTATGGATGGTGGTAGAGGGGAGGGCATTGTATGGGATTACTGGGAAACACAGGGTTGAGGATGACTCAGACAAACAAAGATGAAAGAGCCCCTGTTATGTGCCTTTAGTTTCTGCTCAGTGTCTTCTGAATTTTCTCAGACTTGGGCTCATTCACTTATAACAAGCTTCAGGCATATTACCTGAGAAGCTACTTTGTTTAGTACAGGGCTGTTTAAAATTTGACCCATGTAAATCACTGGAACCACTGTGAGTCAGCTTTTCAGGGAATCTGTATTTAACTATTTCAAGTTATCTCCAGTTTGCATGATTGTATTTTTCTAGTCTATCATTTCCTTGAAGTGATTGATTTTTCTGGAATTGGGCAGGCATTTGACTTTTTGAGCCAGGGTTGATATAACCGGCAGATTTCTTATTAAGTTGACCTTTTATGTTTTTCCTGTGGATGCGTCTACTGGCTATACCACCGTTGAGTTTATCCTGGAGAGTGTAGCATGGAAGCACTTCTGAGGTCTGAACTTTCCTGGAGAATCTTGCCTGCTTTGGGAGGAGCTTCCATGAGATCAATTCAGTTTGAGGCTAGAATGGCTAAATTACTTAGCACATTTGATTGGTAATCAGAAATCAGAGGAAAGCTGATGGATGAGACCGTGAAGAAGGGAAGGGAAACAAAGGTATAGAAAGTTCTAGGTAAGAAGAATTGGAAAGACCTATGTGAAAGGACACAGAGGGAGTTTTTGAAGGCAGGATAGGGTGCATGCTTCCTTGAGGTTGAGTCTTTCCGATGACTTTTGGCCAGCAACTAAGAGGCTCTATTTGACTGGTTTGTGTGGTCAGCTTGGTGGTAGCTGGGGTTCTTGGGCAGAGAAGTATGTATACCAGCCATATGTAAGCACCTGACCTGTGGCTGGACTTCACTGAAGGGTGTTTCTACTTTCTGGTAGTTTTTTTTTTTTTCCTTTTCCTGATTTTCTTCTACTGGAGACTAAATTATTACTGCTACTTCCCAGGGAATTTGACTCCAGTTGCTAGAATACTAGAAAAGAACTAACAGAGCTTCGTTGTGGCACGTATTCACAGACACTACAGGTTTAGGTTAAGAGGCAACATAATCTCGAGTAATTCAGCATTCATAGAGTATTCTAGAAATTCCTCTACTTTCCAGCCCAGTCCCTTCTGCCTGGTGAATATGCCATCTACGTGGCTGAATTGTTTTCCATGATTTCTTATAACCTTTTCTTTCAGAGAACTCAATGCGTTTTATATGTGTAATTCACCAACGGTTATAAACATTTATTGAGCGTCAATTATGTGCCTTATTAGTTTGGGTAATCTCTCTGTGAAAAAATGTTTTAAAATGAAAACTCAGAGGTGAAGTGTTAAGTCTGGAGAGGGATGGCAGAGGCCTTCTGTCTCAGCTTTCTAGGGCTGCTCTAACAGAAATACCACATGTGGGTGGCTGTGACAAACAGAAATTTATTTTTTCACGGTTTAGGAGGCTAGAAGTCCGAATTCAGAGCACTGGCTCTAGGGTAAGGGTTTCCGTTTCTCTTGACTCTGGGAGAAAGTCTTTGTCTCTTCTTCATTTCTGTTCCTGGGTTGATTGGCAATCTTCCTGTGGCATGACGTCTATCTTCCCCCATCTGTGCTTGCTTCTGTGCCTAATCTGCTCCTTTTATATCTCAAAAGTGGTCGGTTTAAGACACCTCTATGCTGATATGGCCTCATTAACATAACAAAGAAAACCTACTCCCAAATGGAATTACGTCCACAAGTATAGGGGTTAGAATTTACAACACACTTCTGGGGGACACAGTTCAATCCATAACACCTTCATTCCCAGGAAATCCCAGCTCTCTTTTCAGTAGAGGGTATTTGAGGATCGCATGATTGTTTCTAGGAGCTCTGGTGGCACAGTGGTTAAGCGCTCGGCTGCTAACTGAAAGGTTGGCAGTTTGAACCCTCCAGCTGCTTCCTGGGAGAAGTTTTGCTTTCTTGGGAGAGAGTTGTGGCAGTCTGCTTCCATAAATATTACAGCCTTGGAAACCCAGTGGGGCAGTTTTACTCTGTCTTATAGGGTCCCTGTGAGTTGGAGTCAACTCACTGACAATGGTTTTGGATGGTTCTTTCTGCACTCCCTTCCTGGTCCTGGTGTGCTTAGTTTGCTAGTTGGTAGGTCACAGGGTGCACCGTTGTTTTTCCCCATGTCTCAGTCAGCTCTGTTATTTAGATCTGGACTATCTGTCAGATGGATATACTGTCTTCCTGTCTCTTTCTTTCTTTTCACAAATCAAGAGGTTAAGTCTGCCGCTGCAGGGGAAAAAAGTTTCTTTCAAGAACTAAATATAAATGATTTTAGGCTGTGTACTGTTCTGGATTGTTTGTGGCATTTCTCTTCCCTCTATTAGCACAGAAAATTGAGTTTGCTACTTTTTAAAGGGTTGGCCAAAAAAAGATTTTGGTTTTAAAGTATTGCCTTCCTTGACCACCATATTTAAAAGAAGAATCTCTACCCTCACCTTGTAGTCTCAAGCCCTCTTTCCTGATTTTTCTTCATACCACTTATCACCATTTGACATATCATGTATTTTTTTAAATCAATTTTATTATGGTATAATTTACGTGTAATATAATGCACACATTTTAAGCTTATGGTTCTGAGTTTTGAGAAATGTGTACACCTGTGTAACCACCAGGAGTCCCTGGGTAGCACAAATGGCTAAGTGCTCAGCTGCTAACTGAAAGGTTGACGGTTCCAGTCTGCCCAGAGATGCCTCAGAAGAAAGAGCTGGCAATCTACTTCTGAAAAATTAGCCACTGAAAACCCTATAGAGCACAGTTCCACTCTAAAACACATGGTGTTGCCGCAAGTCAGAATTGACTAGATGACTGCTGGTTTGGGGTTTTTTTGGTTTGGAGTTCCTTATCAGTAGAATCATATTGTACTGTTTAGTGTCTGGCTTCTTTCACTCACCGTAGTGTTTTTGAGGTTCATCCATGCTGTTGCATGTCTTAGTAGTTCATTTCTTTTTATTGCTCAGTAGTATGCCATTGTACAGATATGCTACAATTTGTTTATTCATTCACTTGTTGATAGACATTTTGTATGCTCTATTTATTTTTATTTTTGTTTATTGTTGTAGTTTAAGTGAAAGTTTGTATTTAAAGTTAGTCTCTTATACAAAAATTTATATGTACCTTGTTATGTGACCCTAATTGCTCTCCCTCTACTGTGACAGCACACTCCTCCTTTCCACCCCTGATTTCCTATGTCCATTCAACCAGCTTCTAACCCTCTCTGCCTTCTCAACTCACTTCCAGACAGAGGCTGCCCATTTAGACTCATGTGTCTACTTGAGCCAAGAAGCACACTCTTTGTGAGTATCATTTTATGTCCCACAATCCAGTCCAATCTTTGTCTGAAGAGTTGGCCTCGGATATTGTTTTAGTTCTGGGCTGATAGAGAATCTGGAGGCCATGCTTTCTGGGGTTCTTCCAGTCTCAGTCAGACCATTAAGTCTGGTCTTTTTACTGGAATTTGAGTTCTGCATCCCACCTTTCTTCTGCTCCATCAGGGACTTTCTGTTGTGTTCCCTGTCAGGGTGGTCATTGGTGGTAACCGGGCACCATCTAGTTCTTCTGGTCTCAGGCTGATGAA
>NW_004443946.1:25769315-25835231 GCF_000243295.1 Trichechus manatus latirostris | reverse complement strand
GGATTCGTTGTTCTTTATTGTTGCATAATATTCATTCCATTGTGTGAATATTCTGTAATTTGTTTATCCATTTGTCCATTGATGGGCAGCTAGGTTGTTTCCATCTTTTTGCTATTGTGAACAGTGCTGCAGTGAACATGGGTGTGCATATATGTATTCGTGTGATGGCTCTTATTTCTCTAGGATATGTTTAAGGAGTGGGATTGCTGGACTGTATTGTACTTCTATTTCTAGCTTTCTAAGGAAGCACCAAATCGATTTCCAAAGTGGTTGTACCATTTTACATTCCCACCATCAGTGTTAAGTGTTCCAGTCTCTCCACAACCTCTCCAGCATTTATTATTTTGTGTTTTTTGAATTAATGCTAGCCCATTTTTTAATTGGATTATTTGTCTTTTTTGTTGTTGAGGTTTTGCAGTATCTTGTAGATTTTAGAGAGTAGATGCTGATTGGATTTGTCATACCCCCAATTTTTTTCCCCAGTCTGTAGGTTGTCTTTTGACTCTTTCGGTGAAGTCTTTTGACGAGCATAAGTGTTTGATTTTTAGGAGCTCTCAGTTATCTAGTTTATCTTCTGGTGTTTGTGCATTGTTAGTAATCTTTTGTATTCTGTTTATGCCATGTATTAGGGCTCCTAGCATTGTCCCTGTTTTTTCTCCCATGATCTTTATGGTTTTAGATTTTATATTTAGGTTTCTGATCCATTTTGAGTCAGTTTTTGTGCGTGGTGTGAGGTATGGGTCTTGTTTCATTTTTTTGCAGATGGGTATCCAGTTATGCCAGCACCATTTGTTAAAGAGACTGTCTTTTCCCCGATTAACGGACTTTGGGCTTTTGTCAAATATCAGCTGCTCATAGGTAGATCAATTTACGTCTGGATTCTCAATTCTGTCCATTGTTCTATGTATCTGTTGTACCAGTTCAGGCTGTTTTGACTACCGCAGTGGTATAATGGGTTCTAAAATCAGGTAGTGTGAGGCCTCCTGCTTTGTTCTTCTTCTTGAGTAATGTTTTACTTATCCGGGGCCTCTTCCCTTTCCGTACGAATTTGGTGATTTGTTTCTCTATCTCATTAAAAAATGCCATTGGAATTTGGATCAGGATTGCATTGTATCTGTAGATTGCTTTGGGTGGAATTGACATTTTCACAATGTTGAGTCTACCTATCCATGAGCTAGGTATATTTTTGCACTTATGCAGGTCTCTTTTGGTTTCTAGCAGTAATGTCTTGTAGTTTTCATTGTAATATAGATCTTTTACATCTCTGGTTAGATTTATTCCTAAGTATTTTATCTTCATGGGGGCTGTTGTAAATGGTATTGACTTGGTGATTTCCTCTTCAGAATTCTCTTTGTTGGTGTAGAGGAATCCAACTGATTTTTGTATGTTTATCTTGTATCCTGAAACTTTGCTGAAATCTTCTATTAGTTGCAATAGTTTTCTTGTGGATTCTTTGGGATTTTCTGTGTATAAGATCATATCGTCTGCAAATAGAGATAGTTTTAATTCTTCCTTACCAATTTGGATGCCCTTTATTTCTTTTTCTAGTGTAGTTGCTCTGGCTAAGACCTGCAGCACAATCTTGAATAAGAGTGGTGATAAAGGGCATCCTTGTCTGGTTCCCATTCTCAAGGGGGGAATTCTTTCAGACTCCATTTAGGATGATGTTGGCTGTTGGCTTTGTATAAATGCCCTTTATTACGTTGAGAAATTTCCCTTCTCTTCTTATTTTGCCTAGAGTTTTTATCAGAATGGGTGTTGAACTTTGTCAAATGCCTTTTCTGCATCAATTGATAAGATCATGTGGTTCTTGTCTTTTGTATTATTTATATGATAGATTACATTAATGGTTTTTCTAATGTTGAACCATCCCTGCATACCTGGTATGAATCCCAGCTGGTCATGGTGAATTATTTTTTTGATATGCAGTTGAATTCTATTGGCTAAAATTTTGTTGAGGATTTTTGCATCCATGTTCATGAGGGATATTGGTGTGTAATTTTCTTTTTTTGTGGTGTCTTTACCTAGTTTTGGTATCAGGGTTATGCTGATTTCATAGAATGAGTTTAGGAGTATTCCTTCTCTATGCTCTGAAATACCTTTAGTAGTAGTGATGTTAACTTTTCTCTGAAATTTGGTAGAATTGTCCAGTGAAACTGTCAGGGCCAGGGTTTTTTTCAGTTGGGAGTTTTTTAAATTACCTTTTCAATCTCTTCTTTCGTTATACGTTTATTTAGTTGTTCTATCACTGTTTGTGTTAGTTTAGGTAGTTAGTGAATTTTTAGAAATTTGTCCATTTCCTCTAGGTTTTCAAATTTGTTACAGTTTTTCATAGTATTCTGTTATGATTTCTTTTAATTTCAGTTGGATCTGTTGTGATGTCGCCCATCTCATTTCTTATTTCGGTTATTTGTTTACTCTCCTGTTTTTATTTTGTCAGTTTGGCCAGTGGTTTATTTATTTGTTGATCTTTTCAAAGAACCAGCTTGGTTAACTCTTTCAGTTGTTTTCCTATTTTCTATTTCATTTAATTCTGCTCTAATTTTTATTATTTGCTTTCTTTTCTGGTGTCCAAGGACTTCTTTTGCTGCTCTCTTTCTATTTCTTTGAGTTGTAGAGTTAATGTTCTGATTTTGGCCCTTGCTTCTTTTTGTATATGTGCATTTATTGCTATAAATTGACCTCTGAATGCCACTTTTGTTGTGTCCCAAAGGTTCTCATAAGATATGTTTTCATTCTCATTTGATTTGGTCAATTTCTTTATTCCATCCTTTATTACTTCTATAACTTCTTTTTGAGGAAGGTGCTGTTCAATTTCCATGTGTTTGATTTTTTTTCCTTGCTTTTTCTGTTACTGATTTCTACTTTTATGGCTTTATGGTCAGAAAAGATGCTTTGTAGTATTCCGATACTTTGGATTCTGTTAAGGCTTGCTTTGTGACCTAATATATGGTTTATTTTGGAGAATGTTCCATGTGCATTGGAAAAGAAAGTATACTTGGCTGCTTTTGGGTGGCGTGTTCTGTATATGTCTATGAGATCAAGTTGGTTGACTGTGGCATTTAGATCTTCCGTGTCTTTGTTGAGCTTCTTTCTGAATGTTCTGTCCTTCACCGAAAGTGGAGTGTTGAAGTCTCCTACTGTTATTGTGGAGCTGTCTGTCTCTCTTTTCAGTGCTGTTAGAGTTTGTTTTATGTATTTTGGAGCCCTGTCATTGGGTGCGTAAATATTTATTATGGTTATATCCTCCTGGTGTATTGACCCTTTGATCATTTTATAGTGTCCTTCCTTATCGTTTGTGGTGGCTTTTACTTTAAAGTGTGTTTTGTCAGTGATTAATATTGCCACTCCTGCTCTTTTTTTTAACTGTTGTTTGCTTGATTTATTTTTTTCCATCCTTTGAGTTTTTGTTTGTTTGTGTCTGTAAGTCTAAGGTGTATCTTTTATAGGCAGCATATAGACGGATTGTGTTTTTTAATCCATTCTGCCACTCTCTCTTGATTGGTGAATTTAATCCATTTACATTCAGTGTAATTATTGATAGGTATGAGTTTAGTGCTGTCATTTTGATGTCTTTTTTTGTGTGTTGTTGACAATTTCTTTGCTCCACTTAATTTTCTGTGTTGTCATTTTTCTGTATGTATTTTATTTTTGTCTTTCTCGTTGTTGATTATGTATTTGCTGAGTCTTTATATTTTTCTTGTTTTTTATTTTGATGTGTAGGATTGTTAGTTTCCTTTGTGGTTACCTTAATGCTTACCCTTGTATTTCTAACTTTAAACCAATCTTTTATTTCTTTTTATTGCCTTGACTTCTTCTCATATGAAAGATCTATGACTACATTCTTTTAGTCCCCTTTTTTGTTTTAATGTTGTCATCTTTTGCATATTGATGTCTCTATTTCCCTATATACAGTATTTTAGCTTTGATTTATTTTTGTGACTTCCCTGTCTGGGTCTATATATGTTTCCTGCGTTCTGTGTTCACGTCTTAGGTTGTTATCTGTTATTGATTTTCTAACCAAAGGACTCCCTTTAGTATTTCTTGCAATTTGTGTTTGGTTTTTGCAAATTCCCCAAACTTCTGTTTATCTGGAAATGCCCTAATTTCACCATCATATTTGAGAGACAGTTTTGCTGAATATATAATTCTTGGCTGGCAATTCTTTTCCTTCAAGGCTTTATATATGCCTTCTTGCCTGCACGGTTTCTGCTCAGTAGTCTGAGATTAGTGTTATTGACTCTTCTTTGTAGATGACTTTTTGTTTATCCCTAGCTGCTCTTAAAATTCTCTCTTTATCTTTGGTTTTGGCAAGTTTGATTATAATATGTTTTGGTGACTTTCTTTTGGGATCTACCTTGTGTGGGGTTTGATAAGCATCTTGGATAGATATCTTGTCATCTTTCACGGTATCAGGGAAGTTTTCTGCCAACAAATCTTCAACAATTCTCTCCGTATTTTCTATGATCTCCCCGTTCTGGCACTCCAGTCACTCGTAGGTTATTTCTCTTGATAAAGTCCCACATAATTCTTAGGGTTTCTTCATTTTAAAAAATTCTTTTATCTGATTTTTCCTCAAATGAGTTGGTGTCAAGTGCTTTATCTTCAGTGTCGCTAATTCTGACTTCCATTGCCTCAATTCTGCTCCTATGACTTTCTATTTCTGAAATTTGATTGTTAATCTTCTGGATTTCTGTTTGCTCTCTATGGATTCTTGCAGCCCGTTAAATTTGTCATTGTGCTCTTCTCTAATCTTCTTAAGTTCCACTTGCTTTGTCTGTGTGTTCCTTGGCTTGGTCTGCATTTCGACTGATCTCCTTCCTGATCTCTTGAAGAGTTCTGTATATTAATCTTTTGTATTCTACCTCTGGTAATTCCAAGAAGTATTCTTCCTCCAGAAAATTTATTAGCTCTTTGTTTTGGGAGCTTGCTGAAGCCATCATGGTCTGCCTCTTTATGTGATTTGATATTGATTCTTGTCCTCAAGCCATCAATAAGTTATTATATTTATTTATTTTGTGTTTGTGTACTGTGTCCTAGCTTCTCGTTTTGGTTTGTTTTGATGTGCCCAAATAGGCTGCTCGTATGAGCTAGTTTGATTATTGGCGCCTTTGAAGCTCTAACGTCCTATCATCAGGTGGTTAGGTCTGTTACTAGGTATGTGAGCCCAAGAGTCTGTTCACTTTTCTTGTATGGATTCAGCTCAGGTGTTCAGGTACTCAGTCACCACATATGTGATACGGGCTCTCACCTACAGTCCTAGATGGGCAGGATTGATTGGAGTAGGCACAGGTATCTGGCTGCAGTAGGGGGTCACACACTGAACAAGGCAGGGGGCTGCCAGCTGCCCCTGAGTGTCTGGGAGGAAAGTGTGCCCCTGTTCCCTAGAGTGTGTAGGTGGGTGGGTTTTGCAGCTGGACTTCAGGCACCCAGTGCTGTTGGCTATAAGGACTGGGAGGCATCACTTATTCCTGGACCCCTTTCACAGGTTGCTAGGTGGGTAGAGCCACCAGTCCTTAGGCCCATGATGTGGATAGGTGAGGACCCAGCTTAATGGGCAGAGTGGTGTCAAATATCACGAACCTTCCACTCCATCATATAGCTGATGCAGTTGAAGTTAGGTTTCAGGTGTATACCCTGTTGTATTGTACTGGTGAAGACCTACACTGTTGAAATGGGCCCACACAGCTGTATGCAGGAGTGAAAGGCATTCAAAGACCATGGACCCCTTATGTCTGTGCCTAGGCAAAGGGGCTATGCCTGCCTTGAATTCCCGACTTAAGGGAGCTGGCAGATTATATTTTCCCTGTTTGTTAATTTGTTCCCTCTCCCAGGCCGGGAGAACGGCTCAGGGCACGTGACGGGTCCTACTTCTGGTCCAGGGGACGTGGCAATCGCTGAAGCTGGCCCCCAGTGCAGAGCAGGGGGCAGGCAGGTAAATGGGAGAGAGGTTCTTCGCAAACAGGGTGTTTTTTTGATCTGCCCAGTGGGTTAGATGCATGTACTTATCTTTAGCTGATTGAGAGCTGGTTTTCACTGGTTGCGGAGGCCTGAGTAGACTCTCCGCCATTCGGTCTCTCCCGATGTGGAAAACCCATCCCAAGCGCCACTGTTTGCCTTACTGCACACACCAGCGGATCCAGCCCGCAGGTATGGCGACTGCTTGCTGCTTCCTGAACCGTCTCTCCGTCCCCCACCACTCAGTCCGATTCCTTAACTTTGCCTTTGATGTTCGGGCTCCTAGATTGTCACGTATAAGAGATTCATTTGTTTTTTTCGGGTCTTTATTAGAAGAGGGACCACAGAAAGCATTTGACTAGTCCACCATCTTGGCCCTGCCTCCCCTTATCCCTAATTCTTTAATGAGGCATTTATTGGAAACCTTCCCTAAGGAAGGTTTTTACTTGCGATAGTGGAATGAAATTCTTTGACGGTGGTAGTGCCGACTGTGGCCTAGAGGAAAACCAGGCAAACCAGGGTGACTACAACAATAAGGTCAGTCAGCATTTCTCCAGCATCTACTATGTGCCGCCCACTGTGCTAAACACCCGACATGCATTATGTCATTAAATCCTTGCACCAACACTGTGAAGTAGATTGTGTTGTTATTCTTATTTTGCAGGTGAGAAAACTGAGGCCTAGAGAAGTTAAGTAACTTCTTTAAGGTTATCGTACAGCCAGTGAATGGTAGAGGCAGGTTGGTTGATCCCTTACTTGTGATACTATACTGTTCCCTCCCCCAGAGAGAATATGGTATCTAGGCATTCTGTCCTGTGTTCATTCATTCATTTAACAAATATGTATTGATTTCCTACTATGCATCAGGCGCTGTGCTGGGGATACAGTGGTAAAGAACAAAGGCCAGATCCCTGCCATCATGGAGCTTACATTCTAGTTGGGATTCTCAGAACAAGGAAGAAGAGGAAGAGATTTGAGATAGAGGGAAGATGGGAGGTTTGAGGGAGAGAAGGGTTGAGAAAACTGCCCATGGTATGATCAAGGTAGTTGTTGTTGGCTGTCGTCCAGTTCGTTCTGACTCATAGCAACCCTGTGTACAACAGAACAAAACATTGCCTGTTCTGCGCCATCCTCACAGACATTGCTGTGTTTAAGCCCATCATTGCCGCCACTGTGTCAGTCCATCTCATTGAGGGTCTTCCTCTGTTTCGCTGACCGTTTACTTTACCAAGCATAATGTTCTTCTCCAGGGACTGGTCCCTGCTGATAACATGTCCAAAGTATGTGAGATGAAGTCTCATCATCCTCACTTCTTTTTTTTTTTTTTAAATTGTACTTTAGGTGAAGTTTTACAGAACAAATAGTTTCTCATTACACACAGTCAGTATGCATATTGTTTTATGACATTGGTTAACAACCCCACAACATGTCAACACTCTCCCTTCTCAACCTTGGAGGACCTTTTTTCTTTTTTGGTGAAAATATGCTTAGCCAAAGATACACCATTTCAAAAATTTCTACATGTACAATTCAGTGACATAATTAATGTTCTTCCAGTTGTGCTGCTATTCTCACTATCCTTTTTCCAAATTATTCCATCACCATTATCTTCAACTCACTGCCCCCTAGGCTTCCCCTCAAACCTTTTGAGTTGCTAACTTGATCTCACATACATAATTCTTTTTTTTTTTTTTTTTGTACTTTAGATGAGGGTTTACAGAATGAATAGTTTCTCATTAAACATTTAGTACACATATTGCCCTATGACAATGGTTAACAATCCCATGACATGTTAACACTGTCCTTTCTCAACCTTGAGTTCCCTATCACCAGCTTTCCTGTCCCCTCCTGCCTTCTAGTCCTTGTCCCTGGACTGCTGTGCCTTATTAGTCCCATTTTGTTTTATGAGGCTGTCCAACCCCCGGCTGAACGGTGAACGTTGGGAGTGACTTCACCACTGAGTTGAAAGGGTGTCTGGGGACCATACTCTCGGGGTTTCTCCAGTCTCTTGTCAGGCCAGTAAATCTGGTCTTTTTTTGCGTGTTAGAATTTTGTTCTACATCCTTCTCCAGCTCTGTCCAGGACCCTCTGTTGTGATCCTGGTCAGAGCAGTCAGTGGTGGTAGCCGGGCACCATCTAGCTGTATTGGACTCAGTCTGGTGGAGGCCTTGGTAGCTGTGGTCCATTAGACCTTTGGACTAATCTTTTCCTTGTATCCTGTTCTCTTCATTCTCCCTTGCTCCCGAAGGGGTGAGGCCAGTGGAGTATCTTAGATGGCTGCTCATAGGCTTTTAATACTCCAGACACTATTCACCAATCATCATCCTCACTTCTGAGGAGCATTCTGGCTGTACTTTTTCCAAGACAGATTTGTTCATTCTTCTGGCAGTCCATGGTATATTCAATATTTTTTCCAAACACCATAATTGAAATTCATCATTTCTTTTTTGGTGTTCATTATTCATTGTTCAGCTTTTTCACGCATATGAGGCGATTGAAAATAGCATGGCTTGCGTCAGGCGCACCTTAGTCCTCAAGTTTTTAGCGCTTTAAAGAGGTCTTTGGCAGCAGATTTGCCCAATGCAATATGTCATTTGATTTCTTGACTGCTGTTTTCGTGGGCATTGATTGTGGATCCAAGTAAAATGAAATCCTTGACAACTTCCATCTTTTCTCCGTTTGTCTTGATGTTCCTTATTGGTCCAGTTGTGAAGATTTTTATTTTCTTTATGTTGTGGTATAATCCATACTAAAGGCTGTGGTCTTTGATCTTCATCAGTAAGTGCTTCAAGTGCTCTTCACTTTCAGCAAGCAAGGTTGTG
Organism: Trichechus manatus latirostris; assembly: GCF_000243295.1. NCBI lineage: Eukaryota > Metazoa > Chordata > Mammalia > Sirenia > Trichechidae > Trichechus > Trichechus manatus. Next base: position 25,826,451 of record NW_004443946.1, on the reverse strand, counting down.
TCGTCTGCATATCGCAGGTTGTTAATGAGTCTTCTTCCAGTCCTGATGCCACGTTCTTCTTCAAATAGCCTAGCTTCTCAAATTATTTGCCCAGCATACAGACTGAGTAAGTATGGTAAAAGAATACAACCCTGTTGCACACCTTTCCTGACTTTAAACCACGCAGTATCCCCTTGTTCTGTTTGAAAAGCTGCCTCTTTGTCTATGTAAAGGTTCCGCATGAGCGCAATTAAGTGTTCTGGAATTCCCCTTCTTCACAGTGTTATCCATAATTTGTTATGACTCACAGTTGAATGGCTTTGCATAGTCAATAAAACACAGGTAAACATCCTTTTGGTATTCTCTACTTTCAACCAAGATCCATCTGACATCAGCAGTGATATCCCTTGTTCCACGTGCTCTTCTGAATCCGGCTTGAATTTCTGACAGTTTCTGTTGATGTACTGCTGCAACTGTTTTTGAAGTATGTTCAGCAAAATTTTATTTGCATGTGATATTAATGATATTGTTCAGTAATTTCCACATTCCCTTGGATCACCTTTCTTTGGAATGGGCATAAATATGGATCTCTTCCCATCATTTGGCGAGGTAACTGTCTTCCAGATTTTTTGGCATAGACAAGTGAGTGTTTCTAGCATTTCATCCATTTGTTGAAACATCTGAATTAGTATTCTATCAGTTCCTGGAGACTTGTTTTTCTCCAGTGTCTTCAGTGCTGCTTGTTCTTCTCCCTTTAGTACCGTTGGAAATAACAGTTTTCAATAACATAAAAGGCGACTATACACGTGGACCTTACCAGATGGAATACACAGGACTGTATCTGTGGAAACAGATAATGAAGAATCTCAATATCATCAATCAGAACAAGGCCAGCTCGAGAAGACAAAGTAAAGTATTATAATGAAATGTGAAGAAACCTGGAGTTAGAAAACCGAAAGGAAGAAAACGCTCATCATTTCTCAAGCTGAAAGATTTAAAGAAAAAATTCAAGCCTCAAGTTACAGTATTAAATGATTCTGTGGACAAAATGTTGAACAAAGCAGGAAGCACTGAAAAAAGATGGAAGGAATACACAGAATCACTGTGCCAAAAATAATTGGTATCAACCATATCAGGCGGTAGCATATAATCAAGAACCGTTGGTACTGATCAAGGTAGAGCAGTACTGAAACCTAGCTCTCTTCTGTTTAGCCATGTCCTCTTACTGCTAAGTTGCAGAGCCTTTGCTAGAGCTTGTGTCTGTTTTCATAGCTGGCCAAATACAAGAATGCCATGCCACTTAAAAGGGAGGGCTGCATCTCCCATTCAGAAGCTCCTCGTAAGGGTCCCTTGAGGACATTGTGGGTCTTGCAGATGAGTGGGTATGTCCAGTCTGTCCTCAGAATTCAGCCTTGCCTTGGAAAACTTTTTATTCAGATGTAAATGTGAGCTGAACTGGGTAAGTTGGTTGTGGTGAAAGAAAAACTGATCTTGGAGCTAAAAATGACTCTTTTTAGAGGATTTGTTTTTTGGATGGATCATCTCTACATAGAAGCATTCTCTTTCCTGCTGGGGTGGGAGGGGAGCTACAGGCAGTGTTTGTGAGGCGATGTGTCAGAAGCACCACTAGCAGTTAGTAAGACATGGGAGAATTCTGCCTCCTCACGTAATGGAGCACTTTGGGGACACGGGACTGGAAAAAAGTGAACTTTGCTCTTAACAAATGTGCTCAACGAGGCCAACCTCGTGACTTCAGTGCTTTCAAGAAAACATTTGGTTGAGAAATGATTGTGTTTTTACATGAAACCCTATCAACAGATATATGGATAAACACAAAGATGTTCACTCTTAAGATAGAATGAAAGGCAATTGTCTGAACTTGCTGGGTTGGGAAAGTAGATTTACTAAGACTTTCTGGCAGTAGGGTTTGCTGTTGGAATGGAACCTCCTTATCATTTGGACTTTAAAAATAGACTGGCTAGTGATCTGTTTCACATGGTTTAAGTAAAATTCTGTCCGAAAATTAGGGCATGAAACTCTTTTCAGTAGGATGAAGGTAGCTCTGGATTTTTCAAGGATAAATTTCCTCACCTTCCACTTTCCTTTTCCCTCCCCCAGAAGAAAGAAAATGTTGCCTAAGTTCTATACTTATGCTGGTCTAACAACATCAGGTCAGTGCCGGACACTAGATGAAACTTGATACATGTCTGTTGATTAAATGAAGTAACCAAGTTCTAGTTTCCATTTAGGGTAATGACCCCAGGTCTGATAAGAGCAAGAATCTTGCTTGGATTTTCTGGGTTCTGTCTCTTCATCTGAACTCAGCCAAGTAAAGAAATGGCAAGCAAAAATAAACCATAAGAAATGAAAGTCATTAATATGAACTGAACTTTGGGAATAACTTTTAACTTAAAATCTCGGTGGAGAGGTATAAAATACAGTAAAACCTGCAAAAGCTGGAACCTGTATAAGGCAGAAACCTGTCAGAGAAGGAAAACTAAAATATTTCCCACTAGAGAGTGATGGAAAAGTGGTGATCACACCCTGTCAAAGATAGAAAACTTGTGAGACCCAGAAAAACAAGGCAGCCCCATCAAGTTCCGGCTCTCACAGGTTTCACTGTAATTATTTTTTGGTCCAGGGATGGGATTTGTTATAAGCATTCCATTGTGATTAGGAGCAACCAAGCTTCCTATAGCCCTTTCTATTGCTTTGGTGAAGGAACTGATTGTTGCCTTCAGCCTTGGAGAACACCTTTATAAGACTACATGGTTGTGGTTGGTACAGATTAAATCCTTTTCATCCAGAGAGGCTGGAACTGAAAGGACCTCTGGGTGGAGGTACTCTCCTTAGAATGTTTTCTGATGTATTTGGGGTTTAACTTCTAACTCGAGTCTCTGACTCTGCTTATTGAACTTCCATCCTTCCTCATTTTTGCATTTCCATTCCCAGGCCTCCTCAGACCAAAACTCATTGTGATGGTTAAGTTTGTGTGTCTACTTGGCTGGACCATGATTCTCAGTGGTTTGGCAGTTATGATGTAGTTTGACAGTTATGTAATGATGTAATTATCCTCCATTTTGTGATCTCTCACTTGCATGATGTGATCTGGTGTGAACAGCCAGTCAGTTGTATGGGGAGCTTCCTTGGGTCAGTGGCCTGCACCCAATATATATGGACACTCTGGCAAAGATCACTGTTGCTCTGGGTCCTGCATCTAGTTTGTTATCATCTGACCTCTGGTTCTTGGGACTTGAGCCAGCGGCCTGCCATATTGCCTGCCAATCTTGGGATTCATCAGCCTCCACAGCCTGTGAGCCAGCAGTCTGCCATCTGACCTGCTGATATTGGGTTCGTCAGCCCCTGCAGCTACATGAGTCAGGAGAACCCTCCAGCCTGATGCCTGACCCACGAACTTGGGACTTGCTAGCCTCTACAACCGTGTGAGACGTTTCCTTGAGATAAATCTCTCTCTCTCTCCCTCTATATATACACTTAACTGGTTTTGCTTCTCTAGAGAACCCAGCCTAAGACACCTGTGTATTCTTCCTGGTATGATTCTCTGAAGTCTAAGGAGGGAGGCTCTTGGTCAGAATCTCTCGAGGCAGACCATTTCCCTCTTTGGGTCAGGGTTGACTGCGAGAGACTTTTCACCACTATGAACTACTTTGAATTCTAAATTGCAGCAATGGAGATCATTAAAACAACAAACAAACTTGTATTTCATTGTGTAAACTCAGCTTGGAACGCTAACCAAAGTAAAAAGGTTTGTGGTCGTGATAGAGAGGGATAGTCAGGTATGTTGGGTTTCTTAAAGATTAATATGATGTTAGATGGTAATTTTATTAGGTGCCCCTATAAAGCCAGTTTCATAAGTTGTTTTGATTAGAGAGGGAAGAAAGGAGTTATCTAAAGCAAGCAGTGAGATCTTTCATTTTTCAGGTAGAATCAGTTTAGAGCTCACCAAATTGCTAAATTAATCCCTGAAAGAGCAACATCTGAGCAACAAGCTGGTGCGGGCCCAGCTGCTACCACCATGCACCTGTGTATTTTCCCAGTGGGCTGGTCCTTGAATAATAATGGCTAACATTTATTGAGTACTTACTGTGTGCTAGGCACTGTGCTGGGCCCTTTACATTGTTGTTATGTGTTGCTGTGTTGATTTTGACTCATAATGACCATGTATGACCCTTACAGGGTTTCCTAGGCTGTAATCTGTATGGGAGCAGATCGCCAGGTCTTTCCTCTTGTGAAGTGGCTGGTGGGTTCAAATGGAAGACTTTTCCATTAGCAGCTGAGCACTTAACCATTGCACTACCAGGACTCCTCACTTTATCTCATTTAGTCTTCTTAGTATCTCCTAAGGAGCCCTGATGGTGCAGTGGCAGAGGTGCCTCTGAAGACAGGCCTGGTAATCTGTTTCCGAAGGGTCACATCTTTGAAAACTCTATAGAGCAGTTCTTCTCTGCACACATGAGGTCACTGTGAATCAGTATAGGCAAGTATCCTCCTTAGACATTGTAAGATGTGTTATTATCCTATTTTCTTAAGGCTTAAATAGTTAAGTAACTTTTCCAAGATCACACAGTGGCAAAGCCGGGAGTGGAATTTGGGTGTTTCTGAGTTGTCTGAGGTCCAAAAGATGGTCTAGCAAATTTGGGGAGGATGGACAGCAGAAGTAGGGGAGGGATGGCTTTGTTGTCACTCCTGCTTTTGCTATTGTTTAAGGGCCAAGGGCCATTTCAAACATGTAGAGTTGGGTGGGATGACCAGTTGGCAGTGCTCAGGGTTGGGTAGCTTATTTCACTCGAGGAATGCAGCAAAGTAGGATCATTGCTTGCCAACAGGCAGAACGAGTACAGCAGGAACCTTGCTACCTTCTGGGCCGCTCCTTCCCTCACCAAAGGGACTCTTTTCTTTACCTGTCTCCCCCCTCCCCCCCATTGAAAATCAGTCTTGCTATCACTTAGCCCTAGGCTGTCCCCTCTTTTCTGGCCCAGGGGAAAATGCCCACAGGTTAAGGATGAGTTTAAAAGTATGACAGAGAGCAAAAAAATGTGAAAGACAGAAGGAAAATGAAGCATGCTTTCAGTTTGTCAGGCACTTTCTCATTTATCTATTTGTTTGATCAGTTGCCACCACCCTGTCCGGGGAGGCAGAGATGATCACCTTATTTTACAAGAGAAAAAAAATGCAGTAAGTGCGGGTTACATGATTGTCCTTGGCTGTCAGTGGAAAAACCAGCCTAGGGCTTTGAGCTTCTCTTCCAGGCTTCTTTGCCCTGGACTCATATGTGTTCACCCAACACATAAACAGCATGTTTAACATACCCCAGGAGATTGAATGCCAAAATAATATCCCCAAATGCTGACAAGGAATATTTTATTTTCATCCCAAATGAGTTGCTTATTTATATATATCATGTGCATTATTTGGTTAATAAAAAAGAACCCCCAAAACCAAACCTGTTGCCATTGAATCAGTTCTGACTCATGATGACCCCACATGTTACAAGCCTTTCTTAAGCAGTGACGCTGGGTGGGTTCGAACCACCACTCTTTAGGTTAGTAGTTGAACACAAACTGTTTGTGCCACCTAGTTAGTTGTTGTTGTTAGTAGCCATCAGGTCAGCCCCGAACTCTTGGTGACCCCATGTGTTACAGAGTTGAACTGCTCAATAGGGTTTTCTTGGCTGTAATCTTTACGGAAGTAGATCACTAGGCTTTTCTTCCATGGTACCGCTGGGGTACTCTTAGTCATCTAGTGCTGCTGTAGCAGAAATACCACAAGTGGATTGCTTTAACAAAGAGAAATTTATTCTCTCACAGTCTAGTGGGCTACAAGTCCAAATTCAGGGCACTGGCTCCAGGGGAAGGCCTTCTCTTTCTGTCAGCTCCAGAGGAAGGTCCTTGTCATCAGTCTTCCCTTGGTCTGGGAGCATGTCAGTGCAGGAACCTCCGGTCCAAAGGACGGGCCCTGCTCCCAGCACTGCTTTTTTGGTGGTATGAGGTCCCTATGTCTCTGGGCTCACTTCTCTCCTTTGTGTCTCAAAAGAGATTGGCTTAAGACACTACCTAATCTTATAGACCTCATCAACATAACTGCCACTAATCCATCTTATTACATCATAGTGATAGAGTTTACAATCCATAGGGAAATCACATCAGATGATAAAATGGTAGACAATCATACAATACTGGGAATCATGGCCCAACCACATGGATATACACCTTTTTTGGGAGACATAATCCATGACATTCCACCCTTTGGCCCCCCAAAAATCACATCCTTGCAACATGCAGAACATATTCACCCTATCATATCGTAACAAAAGACTTAAATCAACTCCAAAATCCAAAAAAATTCCTCTTCATCTGTGAAATCTGGAATACAAGTTATCTGCTTCCAAAGGTATAATGGCAGAACAGGCACAAGCTAGACATTTCCATTACAAATGGGAGAAACTGGAGGAAAAGAAGGGATAACGGGCACCCAGCAAGTCAGCAGAACACATTACATTAGCCCTCAAGGCTTTAAAAATAATATTCTGTTCTCTGAGACCATTCACACAATAGCCTTGCCCTCCAGACTCTAGGTATTGGCCACATTCTCCGGATTCTGGGTGGAGGCCCCTGGGCCCTGGGCTTCAGCTCCGCCTTCCAGGCCCACTGGAACAGCAACCCTGCTCCCTCAGCTTTAGGCACAAAATTCTGCTAGTCCATCTGAGTGGCAACTCCACCCTTAGCAACACCAGAGGCCATGGCTCCATGCTTTGAAACCCCTGAGGTCCTGGCCATACCTTTTGAGACTGAGGCAGCTTGGCTTCCTGTGTTTCTTCTCTCTTCAGCTTTTGCTTCCTGGTTTCTTGGCCTCTCGGCTCCTAGGGCCTCACGCCTGCATCTGCCCTGCTGGGGCAAGTGTTCTAAAGCTCTGTAGCTCTACCAATAAGTTCCTGGAGGCACTCCACTCTGCCAGGAAGCCTCCTGCGCACAGGTACTCAGCTCTCTCGCTCCATGGGTGGGCTCCAGTGCTGTCTGGCGCTGGTCTCCTGGTTCTGCTGCTGCTGGTTCTCTGTTGCTGCCACTTCTCTGCTGCTGCTGGTTCTCTGTTGCTGCCACTTCTCTGCTGCTGCTGGTTCTCTGTTGCTGCCGCGCCTCTATCCATTCACAGTTTCAAAACTGCTTCCACATTTTAGGTATCTGTTAGAGCAGCACCCTACTCTCAGTACCAAATTCTGTCTTAGTCATCTATTGCCTTTAACAAAGAGAAATTTAGTCTCTCACAGTCTAATAGGCTACAAGTCCAAATTCAGGGCACTGGCCCCAGGGGAAGGCCTTCTCTCTCTGTCAGCCCCAGAGGAAGGTCCTTGTCATCAGTCTTCTCTTGGTCTGGGAGCATCTCAGCGCAGGAACCTCAGGTCCAAAGGACTTGCTCTGCTCCCGGCGCTTCTTTTTTAGTGATATGAGGTCAGTGTGTGTCTCTGCTCGCTTCTCTCTTTTGTATCTCAAAAGAGACTGGTTTAAGACCTTACCTAATTTTGTAGACCTCATCAGTATAACTGCTGCTAATCCATCTTACTACATCATAGCAATAGTTTACAACACATAGGGAAATCACATCAGATGATAAAATGGTAGACAGTCATACAATCTGGGGAATCATGGCCCAGCCAAATTGATACATATATTTTTTGAGGGACATAATTCAATCCATGACAGGCACTTAATAAATATGAATCCTGAAACATTTAATTCTGTATCTAAATACACCCACATGCCCCTTTTTAGGTGCTTTCTCTTAGATATTCTGGATAGCAGCTGTTTTGTGGGTTAACAGATTCATGACAGTAGATTTCCTTAGGGAGAGAATCTCTAGGCCTAGTCTTCCTCACGAGGACTGTTTGAGAAGGTGGATGGCTCTCCCAGATGGCCACCCTGACCTTATCTGACTCCTTGCTGGTAGAGGTTTATGGAACTTTTGTTTCTCTTCCTTGCCAGCTTAGCAGCTTGGAGCCAGGCTGGCTGAATGACACAGGCCCAAAATGGGTTGTACCATGTAAAATCTTGGTACTCCCAGTTGTCTGGTAGATCAGTTAGCCCATCACCAAATTTATGGAATGCTGCTGCTGTGTTAAGCCCTATAAGTTGTAGAGTGGAGAAAAGTGATTAAAATATTTAGTAAGGTGCCTAACATTCATTTATTCAGATTAGATATTGAGCTCCTCCTATGCACCAGGCTGTGTGCTAAGGGCTAGGGAAGTAAATATAAAATAGACCCAGTCCCCGCCCTCATGGGTCTAGTGGAGGGCACTGTCACTGCAGTGGGCAGTCAATGTATTATTGGTATTATCATTAAGGCTGTTAATGTAATAATAGTGACGTTATTAATAGAAAGACGAGTGGTTTACCTTCTTGTTGAGGTTATAAGTGAGGGGGACTTATCACATTATCATACCCAGCTGTCTGTCTACATTTCTCTAACTGCTCTTTATCAAACCAGCAGACTTTTGAGAATGAGAACTGTGTTTTTTCTCAGATGGCTGAAAGGCTCTCAGGGTAAAGGTTCATCACTCCTTTAGCTGGAGTAGAACATCATCTATTAGGTTAGGAGTTTTGACCCTGGGGGTTCTGTATTCTAAGAATAGGAGCCCTGAGCATCTTTCTGGAGCTGTAGTTTGGCATCTTGCTGGTACCAGGCCTTTCTCTTCCTGGTTTGACTTTTTATAAAGACCGCATTGTTCTTTAAGCAGGGGAATTATGGATGGGTGAAGTTTGACCAACAAGTTTTCCATTTTTTTAATAATAACTTTATTGAGATGTAATTCACATACCATGAAATTCACCCTTTTATCATACACAGTTCTTTATTTTTTTAGTTATATTCACAAAGTTGTGCAACTGTCACCACTATCTAATTTTAGAGCACTTCATTACCTCCAGAATAACTCTATCTGTTAACTCCCAGTTTCCTTCCACCTCCAGTCCACGGCAACTGCTAATCTACTTTCTGTCTCTATGGATTTACCTATTCTGGACATTTAATATAAATGGAATCATGTAATGTGTAGCGTTATGTGTCTGGCTTCTTTCATTTAGCATAATGTTTTCAAGGTTCATCCATGTTGTAACATACATCAGTACTTCATTCCTTTTTATGCCTGAATAATAGTCAGTTGTATGTATTACCACATTTCGTTTATCTGTTCATCAATTGATGGACATTTGGCTTGTTTCCATTTTTTTGGCTGTTATAAACAATGCTGCTGTTAATATCCATGTATAAGTTTTTGTGTGGACGTATGTTTTCAGTTCTCTTGGGTAGATATTTAGGAGTGAAATTACTGGGTCATATGGTAACTCTGTATTTAACTTTTTGAGGAACTGTCAAATGGTTTTCCAAAGCACCTCCACCATTTTATAGTCCCAGCAGTGGTGTATAAGGGTTGGCATTTCTCCACATTCTCACTAGCACTTGTTATTGTCTTTTTGATCATAGCCGTTGTAATGGGTGTGAAGTGGCATCTCACTGTGGTTTTGATTTGCATTTCCCTAATGACTAATGATGTTGGGCATTTTTTCATGTGCTCATTGGCTCTTTGTTTATCTTCTTTGGAGAAATATTGTTTAAATATTTTTGTCCATTTTTTAATTGAGTTATTTGTCTTGTTGAGTTGTAAGAATTCTTTACATATTCTAAATACTAGTCCCTTGTCAGATAAATGATTTACAAATATTTTCTCCCATTCTGTGGGTTGTCTTTTCACTTTCTTGATGGTGTCCTTTGGTGCACAAAAGTTTTTAATTTTGATGATGTCCAGTTTATCAGTATTTTCTTTTCTTGTGTTTGAATTTGTTAGAAACCATTGTCTAATCCAAGGTCATGAAGATTTGTTGTTGTTGTTAGGTGCCTTTGAGTCGATTTAGACTCATAGCAACCTTATGTGACAGAGTAGAACTGCCCCAGGCTGTAATCTGTATGGGAGCAGATCTACAGGTCTTTCTCCCACAGAGCCACTGGGTGGGTTCGAACTTCTAGCCTTTCTGTTAGCGGCTGAACGCTTAACCCTCTGCTATCAGGGCCCTTTCATGAAGATGTACTCCTATGTTTTCTTCTAAGATGTCTGTAATTTTAGCTCTTTCATGACCACTAAGTTCTTATATTGACCTAGGCATCAGAGATTCCTCTGAACTGTTTGCTAGGGGTAGAGAGTGGGGTGGGGGTTGTTGTCCTAGGGCTCCCTTTCCTTGCCACCTTGATGAGCCAATCGAGGACCCTGATCCTGGGAAGCACTGGTTCCTAAGTGTTTCTAGCTATTTTGAAGTTTCTATGTCTCATTTCATTGTCTCTCTCTCTTTTTGATAAGGTAACAAATGAAGAGGACTTTATTAGGAAATTGGACTGCAAACCTGATCAGCATCTGAAGGTGGTTTCCATTTTTGGAAATACTGGTGATGGGAAGTCTCATACCCTCAACCACACTTTCTTTTATGGCCGTGAAGTCTTCAAAACCTCCCCTGCCCAAGAATCCTGCACTGTGGGAGTGTGGGCAGCCTATGACCCAGTCCACAAAGTAGCAGTGATAGACACGGAAGGGCTCTTAGGGGCCACGGTGAATCTAAGCCAGAGAACACGGCTGCTGCTTAAAGTCTTGGCCATCTCAGATCTGGTAATCTATCGAACTCATGCAGACCGGCTGCATAATGACCTCTTCAAGTTCCTTGGGGACGCCTCAGAAGCTTATCTGAAGCACTTCACTAAGGAGCTCAAGGCTACCACTGCCCGCTGTGGTCTGGATGTCCCCTTATCCACCCTGGGCCCTGCTGTCATCATTTTTCATGAGACTGTGCACACACAGTTGCTGGGCTCTGGTGAGTAGATGGGTCGCTGTGACACAGATTGACCTTTCTGGGAACACAGAGGTGACCACTGGGCTGCAATAGCAACTTGATGGTGGTGGATTGCCCAGAAAAATTTCTGCCCAGGCAAGCACAAGGAAGTGTTTCAAGAAGGATGAAGTGATCAGCCATATGAAAATCTGCTTATAGGTCAAGCAGGATAAGGATTGAGAGGTGGCAATTTGCTTTGGCAATTGGCTTTGGCAACACAGAGGTCATTGGGGATCTAGATAAGAGCTATTTCACTGGTATAGTGGGGATGAAAATCTGATCGGAGTGGTATCTAGAAAGAATAGAAGGAGAATTAGAGACAATGAGTGTATTCAACTCTTTCAGAGAGCTCTGTGTAAACAGCAGAAAATTGAAACAGTAACTAGAGGGACATGTGGAATTTGAAAGAATTTTCTTTTTAAAAAATTTAAGTATTTGTTTACTGATGGGAATGATTCATTAGAGAAGGGACAATTGCTGATGCAAGAAGAGAGAGAGAGCAGAAACAACTGGAGTGATGCACAAGTGGAAAGGCTGGCCTTAAGAGCATGGACAGTTCATCCACAGTAACAGGAGAGAGGGTGGAATATATGGGCACAGTTGCAGGTAAGAAGCTAGATGTGGTGTGGTGTGGTGTGTATGTGTGTGTGTGTGTGAAAGTTCTTGTCTTATTTTTTATATTTTCTTAAATAAGTAGGAAGTGAGATCATCACCTGAGTATGGGAGGTTGAGGGAGGAGGAGTAACAGCAGTAATTGGATGCAAGGTGGGTAGTAGTATTGGCGCCTAAAACAGTTTCAGTGTTTACTTGTTCATTCAGTCAGCAGAGGTTACTGAGTGCACAGTGTCATGTGCTGACCTCTGGAGCACAGAGCTGAGAAAAACAATTTGCACCCTCTAATAGCTCATAGTCTAAGTGGGAAGTCCAGGAGGTGTTCTGTTCTGTGGTAGATGTAGGCACTGGAGCTGTGGGAGTGTAGAGCATGTAGGAAAGAAGAAGTGAAATTTGAACTTTGAAAGACCTAGTAGATAGAAGAGGGAAGGAAACATGTTCTATGAAGAGCAAACACCTAATGGATTAAGTTGTGCTCAGGGAACTGTAGGTAGTTCTACAATTGTTCTTAGTTGCTATTGAGTCGATTCCAACTCATGGCAACCCCATGTGTGCAGAGTAGAACTGCTCCATAGGGTTTTCGAGGCTGTGACCTTTTGGAAACAGATTGCCAGGCTTGTCTTCTGAGGCATCACTGAGTGGGTTTGAACTGCCAACCTTTTGGCTAGTAGTCGAGTGCTTAATTTTTTGTGCCACCCAGGGACCCTAGTTCTATAGTAGCTTCCTAAATTACATTCTTGCCTCCTTCAGGCTGTTCTCCTCACAGCATCCAGAGTGATCTTTTTAAAAGTTTATAATTCAGATCATGTCACACTTCTGCCATCACATACCTGTCAATGGCTTTCCACTATATTCAAAATACAATTCAAACTCCTAAATATGGTATATTCACTCTGAGTCCTACCTATGTCTCTAACCTTCTTCTTAGTCCTCTTCCACATTGTCTAATTATCCTTTCCCACCACTGAACAGCACACACACAAATACACACACACATACCACACATTTGTGTGTGTATGTTCATTCTCTCTACTAGCTATACCTGTCTGTTCTCTGGTAGCCTTTGCATATGCTACTCTTCCCCTAGTTATCCAGGCATTTTTCAGATTCCGCTCAACTGTCACCCATGAAACTTTTCCTGACTATCCTCTGTAAAGTGGCCCCTCCTACACCCTAGTGGTTATACTCTCATTACATTGTCCTGTTTATTTCCATCATGGCATCTATCACTATTTGAAATCATCTTGTATGTTTGCTTACTCGTTTTTGGTCTTTTCCCATTAGAATGGAAACCCCATGAAGGCAGTAACCTTGCCTGTCTTATTCACTGCTGTATCTAAAGAGCCTGGATCAGTGATTGACACACAGTAGGATGTCATCGAATGTTTGGTGAACAAATAAATGATGAGGCTCAGTGTATCTGAAGCATAAATTATACGGGAGGGAGTGGTGGAGATACTCAGGGATTAGATAATGGATGGCCTTGACTCATTCTGAAGTATGATCAGAGCCCATGAAGGATTTAAGCAGGGAGTTATATGATCACATCTATATTTGTAAAAGATCACCCTGGCAGCCTGTGGTAGAATGAATTAGAGGGGCATGCTTGGAGGCAGGGGGACCAGTCAGGAGGTTATCATGGTACTCAAGTGAGAAGTGATGGGGACTAAGCCAGGGCAGTGGTGGTTGGAGGGTAGAGGACAGTGGGGCAATATTAGGAGGCAGAATCTGAAGGAGCCTGGGACCAGTTGATTCCTGGTGGTACCAATGACTCATGACATATAGGAAGATAAGAAATCCAAATGTTCCAGAATGGAGATTTGGTAATAGAAGAACCTCTGTTAGTTGGGGAACTGGAGCTAGAAGAGACTCATTAGAAAATGACTATGGAATAAGGAGAGATGGTGAGAAATGCTGCCTTTAGGATGCCTTCTGTGATCAATACATTGATAACCACGTTTGATCTTTACAACTTTGGTGAGAGGAAGGTTTAATTGCCAGTTCAGGATTTTGAAATAACCATCCACCCTAAAATTATTTTTTTGGTTTGTGCCAGCACTATGCTAGGTGGTTTTTAGAAATGCTAACATAATGTATCTTTACAGTAATTCAGCCCAGTCAATATCAGCCTCATTTTACAGTTAAAGAAATTGAATTTAACTTAAGTTACGTAGCCAAGGAGATTCCAGCTAGTAAGTTGCAAAATTGGGATTCAAAACCAAGTCCTCTGACTCCTAAATCCAGAGCTGTTTCTAGAATATTGTTGCTGCTTCTTAAAACCTTGAGGTGGAACCAAGGCAGACAGATTTTCTACAGGGTAGAAGGAGAGGTGCCAGAATTATGGACAAATTGATTAGATTTTCTGTCTCAAAATTGCTGACTTTCTGCCCCCCCACCCCCCCTTCTAGATGGAGGTTTCCTAGGTGGGAGTTAATAGGCAAATGAATTATCCCTATTTTTTTCAAATAAGTAGAACCAACTCATTTGGGAGCAGTGATTATATGTCCAGGGACAAGCTGCGAGGTGATGTTGGGAGGAAGTGAAGGTGACCAGTCTGGGCTCCTACGTGGTTTTAGGAGAAATCACTGCCAGATGGACCATCCCCAGGGCACTGCTTGTTACTTCTTTGAGAAGTTAACTGCCATGGGAAAAGTTCACGAGGAGATGGGTTTAGGGAATAGCTGCAGACTTGTGGCTACTTCTCTTTGATGATTATACTTTCAAATTTAGGGCTAAAGCCATACCTTCTATGTTAATTGGAGTTTTTTTTGTTGTTGTTGTTAAAATAATAAAGGAAATTAAAAGATCTTTCCAACTTTTGCATCCAAAACATCTTTTGAGTCCACCTATTGAGTACTACCACTGTCCAAATTTCTGGACAAATGTTGGTGAAACTGTGGACAAGCTAATACCTCATGTGTTGGTAGTTTTGCCACAGTTTCATCAGCCACGAGACGAGAATTTTCAAAGTAGCTGTAAATTTTAAGTGTTCATTAGTAGGTAACTGGTTAAATATGTCCTCAGGGTGGAATACTATGTAGCTGTTAAAAAGAATAAGGCACTTCTCAGAATATATCATGACAAGGACAGATACAGTCTTTTATTGAGTAATAAAAGCAAATTGCATATATATGTTATTAAGTGTGTGAACGAAAAAAGTCTGAAAGGGTGAATACTGAGCTATAGGTACCTTTGGGAAGTAGGAGGGAATGGAGAACATAACATCTCTTTCCTTTTATGCTTGGTATTGTTTTTTTTTACAATGAGCAGATTATTTTTTAGGCTCTTAATTGAAGTATAGATTTGAAGCATACGTATAGAAAAGTGCATATTATCAGAAGGGTATAGCTTTAGAAAAAACATTTTGATGGTTCCACAAAAAGTTTGAATTATCATATGACCCAGCAATTCCACTCCTGGGTATGTACCCAAAAGAATTGAAAACACATATTCAAACAAATACTTGTACACGAATGTTCATAGCAGCATTCTTAACAATAACCAGAAGGTAGAAACAACCTAAACATCTATGAACAGATGTGATATATCCATACGAGGGAATATTACTCAGCCATAAAAAGAAAGGAAGTACTGATACATGCTACAATGTGGATGAACCTCAAAAACATTTTGCTAAGTGAAAAAAGTGAAAGAAGCCAGACACATATGATTCCATTTATATGAAATATCCAGAATAGGTAAATCCATAGAGATGGAAAGCAGATTAGTGATTGCCAGGGGCAACAGGGAGGGGAAAATGGGGAATGACTGCTAATAGGTACTGAAGTTTCTTTTGGGGTGATAAAAATGTTTTGGAACTAGAAAGAGGTGATGGTTGTACAACATTGTGAATGTACTAAATGCCGCTGAAGTGTACATTTTAAAATAGTTTTATGTTACGTGAATTTCACCTCAATTAAAAAAATTGTACAGCTCGATGAATTTTTCTCTACTTGAACACACCCGTGTAATCAGTACCAAATCAAGAAGCACTAGCACCCGCCTCATACAGGTCCTCCTCATGCTTCCTTCTGGACAAGGGTAACCTGAATTCTAACAGCATAGATTAGTTCTGCCTGTTTATGTACTTTATATATAAGGAGTCAGACTACGTATTACTTTTATAATGAAAGGTAACTTTAAAAAAAAAAAAGTCACTACTCATGTGCCTCAATTTTTGCTTATACAGATCATCCCTCAGAGGTGCCAGAGAAGCTCATCCAGGACCGGTTCCGGAAGCTGGGCCGCTTCCCTGAAGCCTTTAGTTCCATTCACTACAAGGGAACAAGGACTTACAACCCTCCCACAGACTTCTCTGGGCTCCGACGTGCTTTGGAGCAGCAACTAGAGAACAACACCACCCGTTCTCCCCGGCACCCAGGGGTCATCTTCAAAGCTTTGAAGGTCAGTTGGCTCCTTCCCTGAGTGCTTCTTGTTGGGATACCAGTGGGTGGTGAGAACACTCTGTTCTCCAGCATTTTTTGGTTCTGGTGATTGGAAATCTGGACTGGACAGAGAGGTTGTAAGAAAAGGGGGCTCATGAGTGGAGTTTGCACCTGTCAAATGCCCTCATCTCGCTAGGAGTATGAGTACTAAGGAATCTTGGGTGATAATTAAAAAGTGAAGGCTTTTCATCTTGGAGAAGAGTTAGGCTTTTGGGGAGTAGGAAAAAGCCTTCATTCCTGGGTGGTGTGGCCCAGCTCTGGTGAGTTGACCTCGTATTGAAGGTCTGTCGTGTGGACAGCCTTGGTGCTTTTCTTTACATCGACTCATCTTCTATTTTTTTTTACTTAAGTTTCTTTAAGAAGGAAACTTTCTGTTATCACTATACATGGGAAACTAGTATTGCAGATAGAAAATGAACCAAACCAAAAAACAAAAACAAAAATAACAGTAATAACTGCTGTTTGTTTTTTATGTACCAAAGTTCTGAGCACTATGCATGGATTAGTTAATTTAATCCTTACACCAACTCCATGAGTTAAGTACTATTTTTTTAAGTACTATTATTATTTTCATTTTGCACATGAAGAAACTGAGGCACAGAGAAGTGAAGTAATTGGTTACACACAATTAGTAAGTGACAGTAGGCACAAACCCAGGCCATTGTACTCTAGAGTTCACTCTCACAATCAGAAAGACTGTTGGTCATGAAGCTTCTGATACTTTGGCCTGTTTTTTCTTTATTTCAAAGGGAGATCAGCAGGTGTTCTGATTAGCAAGTGATAAAGAAATACTGTCACCTGAGACTTTCCTCATTGAAAGAAACTGAACTTTTGAAAAAGATTTGAAAAGGGACTAATTTATTTTTTTTAATGTTATTTTGTTGTTCTCATTGAGAATATATATATAGCAAAACATAAACCAATTCAGCAGTCTCTACATGTACAATTCAGTGACATTGATTACATTCTTGGAGTTGTGCAGCCATTCTCTCTCTCCTTTCTGAGTTGTCCCACCTCTGTTAACATAAACTCACTGCCCCTGAAGGTTCCTATCTCATCTTTCAAGTTGCTGTTGCTACTTTGATTCATTATAGATAATTCTTAAAAGAGCATAATGCTCAAGGCAGACATTTTTTAGTAGTTAAGCTAAACTACTGTTTGATTTTAGGAAGACTTCAGGGGATTTTTTTGTTTTAAGTTCTGAAGATTCTCTCAGGGCAGTAGTTTCAGGGGTTCACCCAGCCCTCATGGCTCTAGAAAGTCTAGATTCCATGAGAATTTGAAATTCTATTCTTCATTTCCCCTCTTTTCATCAGGATTCTTCTATAGAATCTTTGATAAAAAATGTTCAGTAATGGTGGGACTAATTTCTATTGTGGATTTTGATGTTACTCAGTGTCTTGTCCATGTATCACCTACTATCATGTCGTGTTCCACCTAAAATCCACCTTACATACCACTAGTGATATGAAACTAATTTTTTGGGAAACTCCTTTTAAAGCAAATTGTTTTTCTTGTGTATCGCAGCAATAGTGTCAACGTGTTGATTCTGTAATACAGTAAATCCTTGTATAAAGCACCTTGCTGTTCCATAGATTGTTTCCCTTTAGCAGACTCTGATAAATGGTGCTTGCTTCTTTGTAACACAGAGAGCTGCCACCTTTGTGGGCTGCTAGCCCTCCAGCTACATATCCTGTCTTAGCCCTCAAGGATTTCTACCAGTTGTACCACTTCTGTATTATCCCAGCCATCAATAGGCAAGCAATCACTGAAACAGTAGCAGTGGGAGGAATGGAATAGGATACTTTGAACACTGTGACTTGAGGTATTAGTGATTATTGGAAATTCCATTTTAGAGTTGGTTAGGTAGTTGCAATGAAATTTGGATATCTTTTCATACATGCATTCGTCAAAGTATTCTCTGAGCCCAGTAAAGCTGGCAAAAAGTTTTCCCAAAAGAAATTTAAAAGTTGTTGATCAATATCATTATAGGAATAAGAATTCTAATTTTGGGACTGTTTGCTCAATGATCAGTTTATATTGCATTTGTCTAAATTCATGTTCTCTGGTTTACATAAGTAATACATAGTGTAGAAAATGTGAGTACTGCAGTAGATTATAATGACAAAAACAAAGACCGTCTGTAAATCCCGCCACCTAGAGATAACTACTGTTAACATTATAGTGTATGCCCTCACAGTATGTGTCCTGTGCATTAAAAAAATAGATATATAGGTTTCATAATGTTATAGATGAAAATTTGTAATCCTTTTCCCAGTTAACATCATAAACACTTTACTATATCATTATATGATCTTTATAAATAATTTTGAGAGCTGCTAAATGTTTGATTGTCCAAATGTACCAAAATAACAATTGTTGAACAAGAGATTGTAAATTTTCCGTATTATAAGTAACACCAAACTAAACATCATAAAAGCTCTTTCTATATTTGGAATTATTTTTCCTAGGTTATATTGCCTCAAAGTAGAATTACTATGTCATGACGGTATGCCTGTCTGTCTATCTGTATTTTAACAGTGAGCATCGATCACATTTCCATCATTTCACATAGTTGGATATGTAATCCTATTTAAGCATTTTTGCATTTTTGGTGTCTTTTTTCTATTTTGCCTATTTTTAGTATTTCAAGAATTCTACTTTAACATAATCTCTTGTCTTTAATTTATCGTTCCTCATAATGAAGTCACCAAATGGATCCCCTGAGAATCCTGCTTCCTTTTTGCAGTTTGCTTTGTGCACTCCTTTGTGCTACCATGCCTCAGACCTTGCAGGCCTGGTGAAGAGGGGCAGGAAGGGAGCAGGGCCTATGGGTGGTGCCTCTGGGGGATCCTGAGGGAAGGACAGAGGGGGTACTGAGGAGTAGACACAAGAAGATTGGAACTAGGAATGAGGATGTCCAGTGGGGTAGGGGCTAAAGATTTAGAACTGGGAGTGATGGGAAGAAAGAGATAAGAGAAGGGGGTTTGGCATAAAGCTAGGCAGGCCCTATACACAGGAACAAACTTCAAGTATCTGCTGATGCGCTCAATCAATCTGTTGCATTTAAAAGGCTTACAGTGGGGCAAAATGTTCAACAATTAGTGAATCTGGGTAAATTGTATATGACAGTTCCTTGTACTATCCTTCCAAACTTTTCTATAAGTTTGAAATTGTATCAAAGTGAAAAGTTACCCCCCCAACTCTCCCCCCAAAAAAAAAAGTTTGAGGGTTTTTGCTTCGTGATTAAAAGCTTGGGTTCTGAAGTCAGACTTGTGTTGGAATCCCAGCTTTACCACTTACCAGCTCCATGACCTTGGGAAATTCCTTTGTTTGTTCCTTCGTTCATTCATTCATTCAACAAATAAATGAGTGTCCCTATGTGCCAAGTAGTGTTTGAAGTGCTGAGAATACTGTGGTGAACAGGATAGAAAAAATTTCTGCCCTTATAGTACTTCCTCTTCAGACCTCTTTTCTCATCTGTAAAGTAAAATCTTCCTAACGAGATTGAGATGAGGATTAAATGAGAACATAACTGAAGAAACAAAATACTTGGCATATAGTAGATGTTCAATAAATGTAAACTATTGTGAATATTTAAAAAAGACTGAGAAAAGGATTATATTTAGATAATACATTAAGTACTATACATTTGATGATTTCTTTTTTCTAATTAGAACTTGACATTAAACTATCCTCAGATGTATTGGTTAATGTCCTTGTAATGGGTCAGAGGCAGTCAGAGTGGAAGATAACTCCAAAGTAATGCAAACATGTTCAAAAGAGGCTGAAACTATACTACGGCATGTTGTTGTTGTATGCTGTCGAGTTGATTCCAACTCATAGTGACCCTATACGACAGAGTAGAACTGCCCCATAGGGTTTCTTAGACTGTAATCTTTACGGGAACAGATTACCAGGTCTTTTCTTCCGTGGAGCTGCTGGTGGGTTTGAACCGCTGAACTTTTGGTTAGCAGCGGAGCCCTTTGACCACTGCGCCATCAGGAATCTTCTATGGCTTGTAAAGGGCTGTGAATCTGATCAATATGAATTGTAAGGCAAATGGGCCTGTGGCTGGATGATAGCAGTTCCTTAGCTCTTTTGAAACAAACCCAGCTGAGAGGGATGCTGAGAGCTGTAAGCAGTAATTAGTGCTCAGGGATTTTACCCTCAGGAGTCTGTCTTGGATCTTCTACCCCAGACCAGTTTGTTAGGCGCTGTTGAGAAAAACAGTTACACAGCTTTCTTAAGAGGTGCTATGTTCCAGGAAGCTCTCTGTGATTAAAACAAGCGTGGTCAACTGGAGTTCTGATGACTCTTGGTAACCAGTGTCCCCAGAATTTCACCTGGACCCCTGGACCTGGTATCCTCTGTTCTCTGAGGTTGAGAGTGTGTTTACGGAGATGTGGGACCCTCTGTCCAGGAGAAGAGTAATCTGTTTAAGCATGTGGTTCAGGCTGTCTCCAGTCAGTTATGGGATTCTTGCAGTTTACCCAAATCCTTGAAAAAACAGTTTTGTTTTGTTTTAACTCCTTTCTTTAAATTAGACGCAGTTAGTTCTCTTTCTACTCTAATAGAAAGCAACCTTTAAAGTTTGCATTAGGCAAATTGACCAAGCAGCATTTTATTGCTATTAAAATAGATCCCTAACTGAAATCTTCATAGTTCACAGCAGCGTGTAATACAATGGCTGTCTGCTCATCTCTGTGTCTTTTTCATTTCGTTTTATGTTGCTGTATTTATTTTTGTAAGTAACCTTGAATCCTTTTTGGAACAAGAGAGTGAGTGTGGGCATAAAGAGATAAATTATCAATGCCAAAATCACTTGTTTGGCTTTCTGTTTTCTCCCGTTTTTATAAAAAAATTCTCTCCTTGATATCTTCTGCCCCTTCTTGTGCCTCACTAACTCACTGAGTAAAAACTTTGAGAAGGCTCACATTATGTTTTAATAGGATTTATGTGATTCTTTGACACTTAAGTTAAAAAGAGAATTGGGATTGTGATATATGTATGGGCATCTATATACCATGGTTTTTTTCATAGAATATTAAAGTCTAGCATCTTTCCATGCTTTAAATATTCTGTGAAAACATGATTTTTAAATAGCTGCATGTTTTTCATTTATATGATGGATCATTTTTTTATATCTAATAATTCTGTCCTTATTTTAATAGTGTTTTTCGTTTTCCCCTATTATATTTTCCATGTATATAAAGGTATTTGCCCACATTCTGCCTATTTCCTTAGGATAAATTGCTCCCCCCACTACAGCTGCTGGCCAACATTTATGGAATGCTCACTACATGCCAGATATCGCTCTTTGCACTTCACATGTGTTAATTCATTTAATCCTTATACCAACCCTATAAGGTGAGTAGTAAGGAAACTGAGGCACAGAGATCTTAATTAATTTACCTAAGATGACTCATTTAGTAAGTGGTAGAGAATTTGCGCCAGGTAGTCTGGCTCCAAAGTCTATGCTTTTAAGCTTATACTGTATTCCTTCTTGATAGTTCTTCCATTTCTAAGAAGGTCAGAGGGTGTAATCATTTTAAAGTTTTCTGACACATATTGCCAGTTACCTTTAGAACGCTATTTGTTTGGTTATTTTAATGAAAAAAGTGATGTCATTTTTTAAATTATAAAAGCAATGCCTCTACATGGTATATAATTAAAGCAGTACACAAATGTGTAGGGTACAGGTTAGTTCCACTTTCCTTTTCCCACCTCTTCTCATTACTCTGTACGTAGAGATAACTGTTGTTAATATGTTCTTATACATGCATCTAGAAATTTTTAATGCTGCATAAGTATGTCATAAACATACGTTTATAATATACATATCTTTTCTCCTTAAATAAATGAGATCATAGAGAAGTTAAGCTCTTTTCTTCTCCCTTATCTCTTATCAGTCTGCAGATAACCAGTTTTAGTAGTTTCTTATATATGCTTCTAGAAATTTTCAGTGCTATGTAAGTGCATGTTTTACATATATATACACATATGTCTATCTTTTCTTCATAAAAGGGATAATACCATTCATACTATTCTACAAGTTGCTTTTTTTTTTTTTAACTTGCTTTCTTCACTTAATTATGTACCTTGGTTATCCTTCTATATTAGTACATAATATATGCCTCATTCTTTTTTTTATTGTGGTGAAAATATACACATTAAAACATTTGCCAGCATCACAACTATGCCTCATTCTTTTTAATGCCATTAAAATACTTTTAAAAAGTTGTTGTCTATATACTATTTATGAGGTTCCAGTAGTTTGATGCGGCCCTCTTGGATTCAAAGGGAGCCCAAGTGCTACTTTTCCTGTTCATTATTGAATAGGAAATGTGATTGATGAGAAAGTATGAAGAGTTTGAGAGAGAGAGAGGAATAGATTAGATAGATTGTGGTGGTTCAGTGGTAAAATTCTTGCCTTCCATGTGGGAGACCCATGTTTAATTCTAGCCAGTGCACCTCAAGTGCAGCCACCACTCATCTGTCAGTGGAGGCTTGCATGTTGCTGTGATGCTGAACAGACTTCAGTGGAGGTTCCAGACTAAGACAGAATCGGAAGAAAGACCTCGTGATCTACTTTAGAAAAACCAGCCAATGAAAATCCTGTGGATCACAGTGGTCTTATCCTGTTGTGCATGGGGTCACCATGAGTTGGGGACAACTCGATGGCGACTTGAGGGCAGCTAACAACAACAACAGCACAACAACCAATTTCTAAATTTCTGTCCAAGTGGCCTGTCTGTACATGCCTGGGAGTGGTTTCTCTATTCATCCTGCTGACAGGATCACATTTCCTGCCATTCAGCCACGTTGTGGTCCAGGCCCCAGCTGAGTTATTTCCCACTTCTTGACCACTCGTTCCTTTGTTCAGGGTCTACAGTAGCGACAGCCGAGACACCTACCAGCAGAGCATATCCTGGCTGGACAGGTAAATGTTTTAAAGGAAAGAGATGCTCAGGTCCCTATTGAATAGTGGTTAACTGTGGTTGTCTGTACTTGTAGTTCTGAATAATCAGGAGCACATTTTTAAAACTGAATTTGTGTAAGTTTTATATAATTCTTTCTTCAGCCTGTGATCTCTAAATGTAGAAACTCTGACTTTCCAATTGCATCACTATCAGGAAGCATATATTAAATATTTATGAAGTTACTATGTGTTGTTGGGGGATAGGAATCATTGATTACCTAAGAGACTCCATTTTGAACCAGAAAATTCACTGCTAGCCCTTGATGATTGGGGCTGACCTTACAGGTACAATAGAAAGAGCCACACTGTTGCTATGGCAACTAAAGGTCAAGATCATCTGGTCTCCAGGCAACCTTTTTCAGACTTGCCTGAAATGCTTTTCCAGGCTTTCTCACGAGAGGCCCTTCCCTGCCTTCCTCTTCCAGCTTGGGACCTCGGGAGGAAGAGAGCCCAAGAAACGCCAGGATGATGTAAGATTTGGAATGTTTGAACAGGGCAAGTGTATGGATTGGTTGGTAGTGTGGGAAAGAAAATTAAGATTATAGAGGAAGGAGGCGTTTCTCCCTACCTTAGTGGTTAAAATAAAGTTACTGTTATATTCTCATACCCTTGATTTTTGTAAGGCTTTCTGAAGCATGTCAAGGTCTGATTTGTTTTGCCACTCTTCCATGACTTGTGAGGGAAGCAAGATGCTTTTGAGGGGATGGGTGATCACCATCTGAAATGATATGGCTGGTTTGTCTAGGAGTTCTTCTCTTTCTGCTGTCATAAGAGGTAACTGTTGCTTTGGTCAGCACAAGCCAACAGTTAATTTGTCTCGGGCAGGGAGTGATGGAAGTTCTGTGGGCATATGTCCTGTGGGAGATCAGACTGCAGAATGTTTCATGCCAGGCCTTGAGATACTTAGACATTTCCCTGAAGAACTTTCAGAAAAGTGAACCAGGCCACTTGGGTTTGGAACGGGAAGAACCTTGTGCTGTCACTGTTATTGGGCTACACTTTTATATTTATATAGCTATTGAACTCATGCTAAATTTGACATTATTTATCCTTAGGAGAACCTATACTTACATTAGCTTCCAGTTACTCAGCTTAGTCTCAGTTTTTTCTGGGACTAGAAGTGCACTTTTTTGGCTTCCCTGTGCCTTGTGTGGTGGCTTCTACATTCCTCAGTTAGCTGTTTTTTTCTTACTGTATCACCTCATTAGATACATGAGAATCATCTTCTTTTTTTTTTTTTTAATTGTGTAACTATATATAACATATTAATAAGGTTTTCACTGGCTAATTCTTTTCAGAAGTAGACTACTGGATCCTTCTTCCTAGTCTCTCTTAGTCTGGAAGCTCAGCTGGAATCTGTCTGCTGTGGGTGACCCTGGATATTTGAATACCGGTGGCATAGCTTCCAGCATCACAGCAACATGCAATCCCCCACAGTATGACAAACTGACAGGTGCATGGGGGTAAACCAAAGTGTTGAAAAGCAAAGTTGTCACCTTCAAGACTAAGGTGCACCTGCCCCAAGCCATGGTGTTTTCAATTGCCTCATACACATGTGAAAGCTGGACAATGAATAAGGAAGACCAAAGAAGAATTGACGCCTTTGAATTGTGGTGTTGGCCAAAAGAACAAACAAATCTGTCTTGGAAGAAGTACAGCCAGAATGCTTCTTAGAAGCAAGGATGTCAAGACTACGTCTCAAATACTTTGGACATGTTATCAGGAGGGATCAGTCCCTGGAGAAGGACATCACGCTTGGTAAAGTTGAGAGTCAGTGAAAAAGAAGAAGACCCTCAGCGAGATGGATTGACACAGTGGCTGCAACAGTGGGCTCAAGCATAACAACGCTTGTGAGGATGGTGCAGGACCTGGCAGTGTTTTGTTCTGTTGTACATAGGGTCACTATGAGACGGAACCAACTCAGTGGCAGCTAACAACAACACATATATAACATATAGTTTGCTATTTTAACCATTTTAAGTGTAAATTCAGTGGCACGAATTATATTCACAATGTTGTGCAACCATCACCATGATTTGTTTCCTAAAGCTTTCTCATCACTCCAAACAGAAACTCTGAACCCATTAAGCATTAACTTCCCTTTCCTCCCTCCCCTGAGCCCATGGTAACTACTAATCTACTTTCTGTCTCTATGAATTTGCCTATTCTAGATACCTCATAAGGATCTCTGGTGGCACAGTGGTTAAGCACTCAGCTGCTAACTGAAAGGTCTGTGGTTTAAACCCACAAGCCACTCTGCGGGAGAAAGATGTGGCAGTCCTGCTTCTGTAAAGATTTACAGCCTTGGAAACCCTATGGGGCAGTTCTACTCTGTCTTACAGGGTTGCTATAAGTCAGAGTCGACTCCATGGCAGCGAGTTTAGGTTTTTTTTTTGGTAGCTACTTCATATAAGTGGGATCGTACAATATTTGTCCCTTTGTGTCTGGCTTATTTCACATCATGTTTTCACGGTTCATCCATGTTGTAGCATGTATTAAAACTTCATTTCTCTTTATGGTCTAATATTCTATTGTATGGATAGGCCATATTTTGTTTATCCATTCATCTCTTGATGGATACTTGGGTGTTTTCACCTTCTGTCTGTTGTGAATAATGCTGCAGTAAACATTGGTATGCAAGTATCTGTTTGTGTTTCTGCTTTCAGTTCTTTTGAGTATATACCTGGAAATAGAATTGCTGGGTCATATGGTAATTCTATGTTAAACTTTTTGAGGAACTGCTAAACTGTTTTCCACAGGGCCTGCACCATTTTACATTCCCACAAGCAATGGACAAGAGTTTCAATTTCTCTGCATCTTTGCCAACACTTATCTTCTGTTTTTTTATAGTAGTCATTCTAGTGAGTGTGAAATACATAAGTATCTTCCTGCAGCTAAATTTTTACCCACAAATCCAAGAATCCATGAAGACTAATGAGCTGTAGTAGAAAGGAGAGAGGTTCTTCTCTCCCCTGCATACCTGGATTAGGTAGTGAAGGTATCTGAAGAGGAAAATAAGAGAGTTCTCAGCATTAAAAATAAAAAAATTTAAAAAATGATAATAATGGCAACTAACATTTTACAAGCTCCCAATCTATGCCAAGTGCTCTACCTGGGTTTCCTCATTGGATCCTCACAGTGTAATCTATCAAGAGACCTTTTGAGGAAGGTACTACTAGTACTCCCATTTTACAGATAAGGAAATAGAGACACAGAGCAAAACTGCAAACTTTATATTTATGCAAACTTTCCATTTAGTTTCATAAAATATCTATTTGTTTTTTATATAAAATAATTTTCCCCCGTATCTTTCAGTAAATTCATGCATTAGGAAGATATACTCTGTTTTCATACCGGGTATTCCCAGAGTCACGTACACACTTGTTGGGGAAACACAAGCCTTTGTGGACAGTTTGGCCAATTAGGGAGTACTTAGCCCTCAATTTGAGCAGGCCTATAGGAGTGGGGTGAGGCATGGGGCAGGGCCGGGGTGAGGAGAGGACGGTTGTGCTGGAGCACTTTATTCCAAAGGTCCTAGTTTAATACTTGTAAGGACCTTTGCTAGGATTTGAAGGAGGATACAAAGGTTGGGAACTTCTTTCACCACGCTTATAATCTAGTCCGGGAGGTAAAATACACAACATGCCCATAACTTTGCGCCTAGTTACTCAATACCTAGTTCAGGTGTTGAGTGCAACAAGATTTCAGAGAAGGCAGAGAGTGAGTCTGGAGTGGTTGGGAGGGCTTTGTGGAAGAGGTGAGACCAAAAAAGCCTCTGAGGATCATGTTTAGAAGTAGACGGGAGAGAGGAGGACAATGTAAGCGAGTGAGTGATTCCACCTGCCCTGCTTCTCATTTATTCTCATTAATATTCATCTGTATATTCACTCATAGTCTCTCTTTCAAAATCTTAGTGTTTTCACTAACTTACTCTTTACAGAATTACCCCCAAGGAGGACGGGACTTGTATGCATTATTATTATTGGGGCATAGAAGGTTTATTAAGATACGAAAAGTTGTAATCATAAAAAGAAAAAGACTAATAAATACGATTACATTAAAATTAAGAACTTCAGTTTATTAAAAGCACTGTAAAGGAAGTGAAAAATCAAGACACAGTTTGGGAGAAGATAATTCACAATATATAAAGTCAACAAAGGAATAGCATTTAGAATAGATAAATAAATACCTATAAAAATTAATAAGAAAGAGAAACAACCCAATAGAAAAATGGGCAGAAGACCAGTGATCCATCAGTATTATGCATTATTGTTTGCCAAATCATTTTTCTTATTGGTCTCAGTCAAGGGTTGCAACTTGGTCTGCCATCGCTGCAGAAGGTGTTTTATGGGCTTGCACGTTATCCTTCCAGAAGCTGACTTTGCATGTGAATGCTCTTAGGTGACATACCACTTAGTGTGACACAGCTCCTTGCCACTACTCTCTTCTGTCTTACACCTGACCAGACTCAACGTTGATATCACATGCTCTTGTTGGGTTAAGATTTCATTGAAAATAGGCAAAGAAATCTTAACAGGTAACGTAAGTGAAGCTGTCCTCAGGGCATGAGAACCTTAATTTAAAACCTAATCTCAATTTAAAACCTTTTTCTAAATCTCATCTTAGAATTGCTCCTGTCCTCTTACTTAAGGAAGTAACATGTTGTCCCTTTATTTTAGGTTACCTCACCTTCTCTTCCCTGAATGGTGTCTGGCTGCCCCAGGCTGGGAGAGTGAATGTTAGATGCTTGGAACTGTGTGCATCTGATGATTTTTAAAGCTTGGAAAGCCCATTTCTGTTTAATTTATATAACTTTTCCACTGCATATGACTAAAACCTAGAGGGAGATATCAACCCTGAAGAATACTTCTAATATCAAGTAACGAGTGAAAACAGAGGATTAGAAATGGAAGCTGCCTTTCAACATAAATTGTTTACTTTGCTTCGACAAACACTTCATCTTTCTTCTTGGCATTTATTTTGGCCTTTTGCTGTCTTTTAGGTTAGTAGAGTTGATAAAAGGCTGCCAAACACTATAAAAATTCTTCCTTGGTTTTCGGCTGATGATATATTCATTACATTGAGATAGTTGTATGGCCTGTTGTTGTTAGGTGCCATCCAGTTGATTCCGACTCATAGTGACCATGTGTACAACAGAATGAAACACTGCCCGGTCCTACGTCATCCTCACAATTTTTGCTATGTTTGAGCCCATTGTTTGCAGCCACTGTGTCAGTCCATCTCATTGAGGGTCTTCCTCTTTTCCACTGACCCTCTACTTTACCAAACATGATGTCCTTCTCAGGGACTGGTCCCTCCTGATAACATGTCCAAAGTATGTGAGACGAAGTCTCAGAATCCTCACTTCTGTGAAGCATTCTGGCTGTACTTCTTCCAAGACAGATTTGTTCGTTCTTCTGGCAGTCCATGGTATTATATTCCTTATTCTTTGCCAGCTCCATAATTCGAAGGCATCAATTCTTCTTTGGTCTTCCTTACTCATTGTCCAGCTTTCGCATGCACATCAGGCGATTGAAAATATCATAGCTTGGGTCAGGCGCACCTTAGTCCTCAAGGTGACATCTTTGCTTTTTTAGCACTTTAAAGAGGTTTTTTGCAGCAGATTTGCCCGATGCAATGTGTCATTTGATTTCCTGACTGCTGCTTCCATGGGCATTGATTGTGGATCCAAGTAAAATGAAATCCTTGACAACTTCAGTATTTTCTCCGTTTATCATGATGTTGGTTATTGGTCCAGTTGTGAGGATTTTTCTTTTCTTTATGTTGAATACTGAAGACTGCAGTCTTTGATCTTCATCATTAAGTGCTTCAAGTCCTCTTCACTTTCAGCATGCAAGATTGTGTGATCTGCATAACGCAGGTTATTAATGAGTCTTCCTCCAATCCTGATACTGTGTTCTTCATCATATAGTCCAGCTTCTTGGATTGTTTGCTCAGCATACAGATTGATTAAGTGTGGTGAAAGAATAAAACCCAGACACACAACTTTCCTGATTTTAAACCACGCAGTATTCCCTTGTTCTATTTTAAAGACTGCCTCTTGGTCTGTGTACAGGTTCCTCATGAGTGCAATTAAGTGTTCTGGAATTCCCCTTCTTCACGGTGTTATCCATAATTTGTTATGATCCACACAGTCAAATGCCTTGCATAGTCAGTAAAACACAGGTAAACATCTTTCTGGTATTCTCTACTTTGAGCCAAGATCCATCTGACATCAGCAGTGATATCCTTCATTCCACATCCTGTTCTGAATCCAGCTTGAATTTCTGGCAGTTCCCTGTTGATGTACTGCTGCAACCACTTTTGAATTATTTTCAGCGTAATTTGACTTACATGTGATATTAATGATATTGTTCAATAATTTCCGCCTTCTGTTTGCATCACTGTTCTTTGGAATGGGCACAAGTATGGATCTCTTCCAGTCAGTTGGCCAGGTAGCTGTCTTCCAAATTTCTTGGCATAGACAAGTAAGTGCTTCCAGCATTGTATCTGTTTGTTGAAACATCTGAATTGGTATTCTGTCAATTCCTAGAGCCTTGTTTTTCGCCAATGCCGTCAGTGCAGCTTGGACTTCTACCTTTGGTACCATTGGTTCTTGATCATATGCTGCCTTCTGAAATGGTTGAACGTTGACCAATTCTTTTTTGTACAGTGACTGTATTCTTTCCCTCTTCTTTTGATGCTTCCTGCATCAATATTTTGCCCATAGAATCTTTCAGTATTGCAACTTGAGGCTTGAATTTTTTTTTTTTCAGTTCTTTCAGCTTGAGAAATGCCAAGTGTGTTCTTCCCTTTAGGTTTTCTAACTCCAGATCTTTGCACATTTCATTATAATACTTTACTTTGTCTTCTAGAGCTGCCCTTTGAAATCTTTTCAGCGCTTTTACTTCATCATATCTTCCTTTTGCTTTAGCTACTCTATGTTCAAGAGCAAGTTTCATTGTCTCTTCTGACATCGTTTTGGTCTCTTTTTTCCTTTTCTGTCTTTTTAATGATCTTTTGCTTTCTTCGTATATAATGTCCTTGATGTCATTCCAAAACTCATCAGATCTCAGTGTGTCAAAATCTATTCTTGAGATGGTCTCCAAATTCAGGTGGGGTATTCTCAAGGTCATACTTTGGTTCTCGTGGACTTGTTTTAATTTTCTACAACTTCAGCTTCAACTCGGCATCTGAGCAGTTGATGATCTGTTCTACATTTGGCACCTGGCCTCATTCTGACTGATGATATTGAGCTTCTCCATTGTCTCTTTCCATTGTTGATTTGATTCCTGTGTATTCCATCTGGCAAGGTCCACATGTATAGTCACAACTTATTTTGTTAAGAAAAGATATTTCCAATGAATAAGTCGTTGATCTTGCAAGATTTTGTCATGCAGTCTCCCACGTTGTTTCTGTCACCAAGGCCATGTCTTTCAACTACTGATCCTTCTGTTTCCAACTTTGTATTCCAATCACCAGTTATTATGGGTGCATCTTGATTGCATGTTTGATTAATTTCAGACTGCAGAAGTTGGTAAAAATCTTCTGTGGCCTAGTAAACTCCAAATGAGCACCTGTGGTTAGAACTGGTGTCATGGATTGAATTGTGTCCCCCCAAAAATGTGTGTCAACTTCATTAGGCCATGGTTCCCAGTATTGTGTGGTTGTACTCCATTTTGTGATTGTAATTTTATGTTAAAGAGGATTAGGGTGGGATTGTAACACCCTTACCCAGGTCACATCCCTGATCCTATGTAAAGGGAATTTCCCTGGGGTGTGGCCTGCAGCATCTTTTATCTCTCAAGAGATAAAAAGGAAAGGGAAGCGAGCAGAGACGGGGGACCTCATACCACCAAGAAAGCAGTGCCAGGAGCAGAGCACGTCCTTTGGACCTGAGGATCCTGCGCTGAGATGCCCCCAGACCAAGGGAAGACTGGTGACAAGGACTTTCCTCCAGAGCCCACAGAGAAAGCCTGCCCCTGGAGTTGATGCCCTAAATTTAGACTTGTAACCTACTTGACTGTGAGGGAATAAATTTCTCCTTGTTAAAGCTATCCACTTGTGGTATTTCTGTTACAGCGGCACTAGATGACTAAGACAGAATTTGGTACCAGGAGTGGGGTCCTGCTCTATCAGATACCTAAAATATGGAAGTGGTATTGAAATTGTGAGTGGATAGAGGACCAGCAGCAGCAGAGAACCTGCAGCAGCAGAGAGTGGCAGCGGAAGAACCAGGAAACCAGCTTGAGACAGTGCTGGAGTTGACCGATGGAGCGAGAGATCTGAGTGCCTGTGCACAGGAGGCTTCCTGGTGGGATGGGGTGCCTCTGGGTACTTACCAGTGGAGCCAGGCTCGCCGACCCATGGAGCAAGAGAGCTGTGTGCCTGTGTCTTCCTGGTGGAGTGGGGTGCCTCCAGGCATTTATCGGTAGAGGTACAGAGCTTTGGAACACTTGCCCCAGCAGGGCAGATGTGGGCGTGAGGCCTGAGGAGCCGAGAGGTCAAGAAACCAGGAAGCAGAAGCTGAATAGACAAGGAACACAGGAAGCCAAGCTCCCTCAGTCTCAAAAGGTATGGCCAAGACCTCTGGGGTCTTACTAGGAGACTCATGTGCCTGAAGCTGAGGGAGCAGAGTTGCTGTTCCAGTGGGCCTGGAAGGCGGAGCTGAAGCCCGGGGCAAAGGGGCCTCCACTCAGAATCTGGAGAGTGTGGCCAATACCTAGAGTCTGGAGGGCAGGGCCATTGTATAAATTGCCTTAGAGAACAGATTATTTTCAAAGCTTTGAGGGCTAACGTAATGTGTTCTGCTGACTTGCTTGGTGCCTGTTAACTCTACTTTTCCTCCAGTATCTCCCACTTGTAATGGAAATGTCTAGCTTGTGCCTGTTTTGCCATTGTACTTGGGAAGCAGATAACTTGTTTTCTAGATTTCACAGATGAAGAGGAATTTTTGGATTTTGGGCTTGGAGTTAAGACTTAAGTTATGACGGAGTGAATGTTTTACACGTTACAAGGATGTGATTTTTTGGGGGCCAAAAGGTAGAATATCATGGATTGAATTGTGTCCTGCAAAAATATGTGTCAACTTGGTTAGGCCATGATTCCCAGTATTGTGTGGTTGTCCTCCATTTTATGATTGTAATTTTATGTTAAAGAGGATTAGGGTAGGATTGTAACACCCTTACCTAGGTCACATCCCTGATCCAACGTAAAGGGAGTTTCCCTGGAGTGTAGCCTGCACCACCTTTTCTCTCTCAAGAGATAAAAAGGGAAGAGAAGGGGGCCTTCATACCACCAAGAAAGCAGTGCTGGGAGCAGAGCGCATCCTTTAGACCTGAGGTTCCTGTCCTGAGATGCCCCCAGACAAAGGGAAGACTGATGATAAGGGCCTTCCTCCAGAGCCGACAAGAGAAAGCCTCCGCCTGGAGCTGATACCCTGAGTTTGGACTTGTAACCTACTAGACTGTGAGAGAATAAATTTCTCTTTGTTGAAGCTTTCTACTTGTGGTATTTCTGTTATAGCAGCACTAGATGACTAAAACAGCTGGGCTAGAAGCCCTGTAAACTCCCAGCTCACTTCTCAGTGCTGTCCTTGACTTCCAGAAAAGCCATTTTGAGGCTCGGTTTCTTGGTGCTAGCTTCACAAAGATGACCTGGGCATTATTCAATATCTGTGATGGTCTTAAATAAATAATTGAATGTGTGAAGGGTTTATAATGTCCAGGGTAATGAGAGAACGGTAACTTTCTTTGCTTACTTCCGACTTCTTGGGAAATGAGAGGGTTCTTTCTCAGGTTTCTATGGTGAGGGTTGTTGGCGCATGGCATCGGTTTCCCTCTTCCATCTGTGGAGCCTGTGAGAATTATGCAAGCAGTGGAAGGGCCAGAGCACAGGGCTCTCGGCTGAGTTCCTTCATGTGTTGCCTTCCCTCTCCGGCAGGCATTGAGCGACCGCTTCAGCGGTGAGATTCCCGATGACCAGATGGCGCACAGCTCCTTTTTTCCAGATGAGTACTTCACCTGCTCCTCCTTGTGCCTCAGCTGTGGGTAAGT
Organism: Trichechus manatus latirostris; assembly: GCF_000243295.1. Lineage (NCBI taxonomy): Eukaryota > Metazoa > Chordata > Mammalia > Sirenia > Trichechidae > Trichechus > Trichechus manatus. Next base: position 25,793,492 of record NW_004443946.1, on the reverse strand, counting down.
GAGGCCTGCCACTTTGGGAAAAGGGATGTAGGGTGGTGCTTCTCAGACTTCAGTGTGCATGCAGATCACCTGGGGTCTGGTTAGATTCTGACTGAAACCATGCAGGGTGAGGGCCGAGACAGTGCATTTCTAACAAGTTCCCAGGTGATACTGATGGTACAGAGACCACACTTTGAGTAGCAAGGGCTTAGAGGACAACACATAGTTAGGAGGAATCCCCTGAAAACTCCAGCTTGGTTGAGATGTGAAATTGACTGGCTTCTAGTTTGGGCTGTTTTTATGGCAGAAATTTTTTGTTTGCCTGCTTTTCTGTTTCTTTTACTGGTGCTTTCTTTTTTTTTTTAATTTATTTTTTCTTGTTGAAAATATGCACAGCAAACCATACATCAATTCAACAGTTTCTACACGTACAATTCAGTGACATTGATTACTCTGAGTTGTGCAACCATTCTCATCCTGCTTTCTGTACTGTTCCTCCCCCATTAACATAAACTCACTGTCCCCTAAATTTCCTATCTAATCTTTTGAGTTGCTGTTGTCAATTTGATCCCATGTAGATAGTTCTTAAAAGACCATGATTCTGCTCTTTTGGGGATGCTGTCTAGAGGCATTCAGAATGGTCCAGCGTCTGACGTCCTGTCATAGGGTGTCCTACAGTACAGCCTCTAACAAAACTAGGCTGTCCTGAACCCCTGGTGGTAGAATTGTTTACATTTATACCAGGAAGGTTGGTAAAGCACCAAAATCTGCATGTGTTGCGTGCCCAGGCTGACTTCGAGGAGTTCGTGCTGTGAGACTTACAGTTCTCATGAGGTTGTCCAAAACAAAAAAACATGTCAGTAGGGTCTATGGTGGTTCCATATGTGCTAAACATGGATATCGTGACAGGATCAAATGTGCTTTCCTTATTGAGCAGCAGAAAATCATTATGAAAGTGTTGAAGCAGAGTCAGAAAGCTAATTTTAAAAAAAATAAAGCTTTTTTAATAATAAATCAAATGACTTGTTCTGTTTTGAAGAAAAGAACATAATGCTCAAGGCAGACATTCTTTACTAGTTAAGCTAAACTATTATTTGGTTTTAAGAAGTCTTCTGGGGATTTTTTGGTTTAAGGTTTAATCTACAGGGGCTTTCAATTGTGTATTCATAGTCATTCATTTTTTTTCAACTAATATTGGAGTGCCCAGTGCTGGTTCTTTTTAGTATCAGGACAAATGATTAGAGCACATTAGAATTATCCAGGGAGCTTTGTAAATTACTGAGGCCTGGGACCCACCTCCAGGGATTCTAATTGAATGAGTGTAGGTTAGGGTTCGAGCATCGGTGTTTTTAAAAGATTCCTCAGATATTTCTAATATGTAGCCTGGGGTTGAGAACATTGAGTTAGAGCAGTGCTTCTCAAACTTCAATCTACATTTACATCACATTGGGATTTTGTTAAAGTGCAGATTCTGAATCAGCAGGTCAGGGTAGGGCCAAAGATTCTGCATTTCTAACAGGCTTCCAGATGATGCCTGTGCTGCTGTCTGTGGACCACACTTCGTTTACTGAGGGACTAGAGCACAGATTCTCAGATGTTAACAAGCACCAGAAAAACCTGCAGGGCCTGTTAAAACAAATTGCTGGGCCCCACCCCTGGAGTTTCTGATTCAGTAGGTCTGAGGTAGGGCCTGAGAATTTGCATTTCTAGTAAGTTCCCAGGTGATGTTAATGTTGCTGGTTGGGGACCACACTTTGAGGACCACTGGATGAGTTTGAACCTTGCCTGAGCAGTGGATGGCTATTAAACCACAGTCTGGTGGCTTGTGTGATGGACCCCAAGAGTGTAAATGCAGTGAGTCAGGGTCAGACAGCAGTTTCCATGTTCTGTGATGCCACCACCCCGAAAAACAAAAAACCCTAAAAAACAAAAACTTCTTCACCACTGAGTTGTCTTTGCTCCCTTCAGGACCACTATCCATGTCCTCCACCTTTGCCCATCTAAAGGGGAAGCCTATTCCTGTTATGAGTAGCCTTGATTGGCCTTTTGGTGTTGAACTTGTAGGTCGCCTGCTGGGTACTAAACTGCTGACAAGTGTGGTGAAAAGGACTTGGCTCTCAGATTATACCATCTGGGCTAGGGAGAACCGAGGATTATCTTGGAGAGTTGATCTTGGAAAGGGGCAAGGGATGTGAGTTGCCAGTGTGACTTGAACTTGATCTTCCCTTTTTTGCTCACCCCGTGAGCCCAGCGTGAGGGGCCTAGGCTCTTTGGATCACTTTAGGGTCTTTGGATCACTGCTTTTCTATTCTGACTGAGGCTCACCAGGGTTGCCAGAACTTTCCCTTTATCATAGTGAAATTCTAAAGCCCTGATCTCTATTTTTGAGTTGTCAGGATAGCAGAACTCACTGTTCATTAAGAAGATTTTCTTGTTCAACTTAAGCCTCCCCTTAATGCATTGCCAAATTTTTGGGGTTGGTTTTTGTTTTGTGTTTTGGAAGCCTGTTCTGGTGAAACTTTCCATTTCATTCCTGTTTGGATTTTTGGTTTCATCTCTTGTCAAATGGTTGGTGTCTTCTGGCTCCTCCATTCCTGCGGAGAATGGCTTAGAGTGCCAGGTGGCTTTTGCGGAAAGAGATTTTTTTTTCCTTTTCTTCTTTCTCCTGGTACAGGGTAATAGTTGCCCTGCCTCTGTAGTGCTGCTGATTGCAAGGGAAGCAGACTGGCACATAGGTTTCTGAGATGAACTGGCAGTCTCTGTGCTCAGCATCCAGGGCCCAGTTAATAACTGAGGTCTGGTTTGAGCCCTGTACCTGGCTCAGGGTCAGACTCTCCTGTGTCAGTGGCATTGGCTCCTTTAGCTGCCTCATTGTTAGCTTTTTGGCTTCTCTCAGGGCTGGATGTAAGAACAGCATGAACCATGGGAAGGAAGGAGTGCCTCATGAAGCCAAGAGCCGCTGCAGATACTCCCACCAGTATGACAACCGAGTTTACACCTGCAAGGTGAGTGCTCCCGCTTCTCCCTGCTCCAGCAGCTGGCTTGCTGGTCGCACTCTCTCCTTTTGGGAAGACTGGTTTTGGAGCTGCCATATGCAGCATCCCAAAGTATTTGATGTTCAGATTGAACTCTCTAGAACTTCTTTTCATCTCTAACCGGAAGAACTCCCATATCTTCATTGCTAGGGCCCTTTTGTTTGTTTTTGTTAAGCTTATTGTCTCTTCATTCTGCTGAGCTTTTATGTAAGGATCATGTACACTGACTGTTCATTCTTCTTAAGGGCAGAAGTGCTCTGCAGGAAACTAGTTTTGATTGATTTCTCCTGTCTGTGACAGGTATATAACTTAGAGCCCAGGTCTGGGGCCTGGGATGGGCACACACTCAGTGCATTAACATTCAGGACACTGGCTTCTTTAGAGACTCTCTTCTGAAGTGCTACACTCAGGATCTGTAAACCCTCAGCTGGTGTGGTTTGCGGGGGGCGGTGCTGAACGGAGGATGTACAGAGGCCTTGGGGCTTGGTGTGCATATAAGAAGCTGGCAGAGTGCTCCATGTTTCAGGCCTGCTATGAGAGAGGCAAGGAAGTCAGCGTAGTGCCCAAAACATCTGCTTCCACTGACTCCCCCTGGATGGGTCTTGCAAAATATGCCTGGTCTGGGTAAGTTTAAATGACATGGCTACAGGTTTTGGGTGTGTTTGTCTCCCCAGGCACTGGCTGGCTGACAGTGTTTATTTGCCTTCCCTGTAGGTATGTGATCGAATGTCCTAACTGCGGTGTAGTGTATCGGAGTCGGCAGTACTGGTTTGGGAACCAGGACCCCGTGGACACAGTGGTGCGGACAGAGATTGTGCATGTGTGGCCTGGAGTAAGAACGGTTTTATTTATTTTCTTCTTTCTCTTATATTGTTCTGTTACTTATGTATGTGGAAAAGTAGAGTTTGTTTAGAATTAAGGTTAACCATGAATTTCAATTTATTAGTAGTTTAGGAAGGCATGATCTTTCTTGTTTTAGACCTTTAATTGTTTTCATTTCTTTTTGCATAAATATTAGAAGCACAGCTTTAAAATGGTTTTACTGCATTGGCAAATAAAACTTCATTTTTCCATATTCACATATAATTTTATAGATGCAGTTATAACTTACATGCCATGTTTTATTTCCACATTGCTTCCACTTTTCATGATTCGTGATGGTCTCATATTCTGTTTAGTGCTGTAGTTTGATTCCAGCTCCCTTCTTTTTGGACATTTATGCTGTTTATAATTTTTTTTATATCAATGAAAGTGCTACAGTAACCATCTTCATATAAGAAAGTCTTTGTTTTGGGAAATTTTCTTAAAGTATATTCCAAGAAGTAGGCTTGCTGTAGTCCATTACTATTTTTTAATTGGACTTTTGAATCCAAGATGTCCTAAAAGCAAATCCGCTTATGAGGCACCAATTTGGTGCCTTCATTCTGAATTAAACCACTATTCACATTTGGCATTATCCATAAATCACAACAAATCCAAAACCTTTTCTCCTCATAGAAAAAAGACTAACAATTTTCTCTAAGGAAGTTACTCTGTGTTGCTCCCCTTGCTGGGTGATTCTAATGCCACTGGTCCACCTCACAGATCTACCCACCTTTGAGCCTTCCTGGGCCCTGCAGGTACCATAAAGCTGAAGATTTCTTATTGTTCTTTATTCCTCTTCTTTCCAGTTAAATACCCAGGCTCACTGAAATTTGTCAGTGCAGTGTGATCTCATTTCTGGAGACCACCCTCTTGGTATGATGGTCCAGGGCCATCCTGTCCCAAGGATTTAATGTGGCTTTGAACTAGTGTAACTTTGTCACTAGGCTTTTTTGTGATCGATACCTGTTATTTTTTGATCCATGTTATTTTCTTTATAAGCTGTCATCTCTATGGTAAGATAGTTTATATTCCAGGAAAACAGTAATTCCCTAGTTTACATTTAGGCTGCATTCCTCAGAGTCCTTGGGATTAGAGGAATACAGACGCCTCACTTCCTGCCTGCTCATGCGTTCATTCATTCTTTCATTATCTCACTTTATATCATTAAGTACTATGTGCCCAGAACTGAACTAGAGACTTTACAAAAATAAAAAATAGACTTATTATTCTCAGAGAGTTCACAGTCTCGTGGGGAGTCACATACGTAAATAGATATTGTACTTACTCATGTAAACAGGATTCCTAGAGATATTTAGGTATTAGAGGAACTGAGAGGAAGGACTTCTAACCCAGCCTGGGGTAGGGCGCTTCCTGGAGGAGGTACCATCTTTACATGGGTATTTCCTTGTCATATATTTTACTTTATGGGCAGAGTAAGTCCTGAATTGAATAGCTGTACATGAAGTCTTGTAGTCACCTCTGAAGGGAATAAATCAGCGATGACTGGCTGGATGATACTACTTGGAAGCCAGAGGATTCCTGCTCTGTCCCTAGTCTTCTTGGCCAGGGGGTTTGTGGTTCTGAGTCAGCTATGGTGAATGTGCAGCTCACCAGAGAGCCCTCTCCCTCCTTCCTTTCACTCCCTTCACTCAGAGCATTTTAATTTCAGACCGATGCATTTCTGAAGGACAACAACAATGCCGCCCAGCGCCTGTTGGACGGGATGAACTTCATGGCTCAGTCCGTGTCCGAGCTTAGCCTTGGGCCCACCAAGGCTGTGACTTCTTGGCTGACAGACCAGATTGCCCCTGCCTACTGGAGACCTAACTCCCAGATTCTGGTATGGTGTGGCAGGGTGTAGCATCCTTGGTGTGGCCCACCCTGCTTGTGCCACTTTGCTCCTGTGCTACCCTTGTTCTGTGAGGAAGGAACAGAATTTCCCCCAGTAAAATTGGCTTCCAGCTTATTGGGAGGGATGGGATGTACTGACACAGCCAGTTTCCTCTGTGCCTACAGATTTCCTTTTGTGTGATTTCTCTGTCGTGGGTTTTAGTTTCCTTTCCTGTGAGAGCTGATGGATATTGGTCAGATGCCCAAGGTCATGAAACCTCATGGAGGAAAAGACCTTTAGAGGTCATTTAGGCCCATCCTTGGCCTGATACATAAATCTTCTCTACAGCAGCCTCAGCAAAGGAGCACCCAGCTTTGGCCCGAACACTTTGTGACAGGAAACTAGCTCTTCAACAGGCTTCTTTTTCACTCTTGGATAACTCTTATTACTAGAAAGTTTTTCTCCTTGAGCTAAAACCTACGTCCCTTAGTTTGTAGTTGTCTCAGCACTGGAATACCAGCCATCAGCTGGTAACCCCTTCAGGGGGAGTAACTCCAGCTTCTCAGAGGCTCTTTCAAGAAGCCGTGAAAACAGTGAATTCTCATTGCTATTCTGGCTAGAATTAGCACAGTCCTTTCTGGGAACCCTGTGACTCAGCCAGTCCTTGAGAACAGATTCGAGGTACCTATCTGGGCACTTATAGGAAAAGAACAATAATCACAGCTGTGCTTCTGTGGGGGCATTGCATGTTTCTGGAGGTCTTAGGTCCCCTCTGTTAGGCTTGTTGGGGTCCTGCATTCCAGGGTAGTCCCATGGTCTTCCCTCCTGGGTCTTGTTGACTTTCCTAGCTGAGCAGACGTGAACGATAACCTGCCTCTGTTGTGTTTTTGGGGTTGGAGCAGAGCTGCAGCAAGTGTGCGACATCATTTAAAGATAATGACACGAAGCATCACTGCCGGGCCTGTGGGGAGGGCTTCTGTGACAGCTGTTCATCCAAGACCCGGCCAGTGCCCGAGCGGGGCTGGGGCCCTGCGCCTGTGCGTGTGTGTGACAACTGCTACGACGCCAGGAATGTCCAGTTAGGTAACGTGGGGCCTGTGAGCTGTGAGGGTGGAGCGGGGAGAGCCTCTTCCCTGGGCGCTGCGTGTTGGGAACTGGACTGCCAATTGCCCCAGCCCTGTTGCTAACCACATCACTCTTCTGAGAGCAACTGCCCCTAGTCTTGGCCAGTCATTCTCTAAGCTCTTTGTTAAGAGTCCTGTGGATCTTTTTCTCAAGGAGTTTGAACTTGTCCTGCACTCAAAGCTACAGAAGTGCTTCAGAAGGAAGGAAATACACACATAACATTTGAATTCTGAAAAGGTAACAGTGTTTACCAGAGATAGCTCGAACTGAGTCTTCTCCTGGGAGAAGGTTCTAGGTCAGTGCTTCCAGGACTTTTATAAAATAGCTCTAGTGGGTTGCAAGTAAAAGACTAACAGATGTCATCTAATTTCAGAGTCTGGGCCGACCTGACCCACAGCCCATACTCTTGCGATCATGTGCAGGATGGCCTATCAGTACTGTGGGAGAAGAGCCAGAAGTGCTCTGCTGGTTGCTTCTGGAGTTTTAAAATGTTTCCATTGGGAGATGATTAAGAGGTGATGGCTTTTCCTTTCTCATTTGTCTACAGATGTTGCTGAGGCACAGGTGGATGATGAAGGTGGAACACTGATTGCTCGGAAGGTGGGCGAGGCCGTGCAGAACACTCTAGGAGCTGTGGTGACAGCCATTGACATACCCCTAGGTGGGCCTTGCAGTGCTGCTCTTGGGTATAACGTATGTGGGATGAGGGGTTTTGGAATTCCCTGGGCTATCATTCTGTCAGAGGCTTGATGACCTAAATTGAATTGGGCAGCAAGGAATCAATGAAAAATTTGCACTTGCTTATGTGGTTTCATGTTTATTCCTGGAGACCATCCTGTTATACCAGCTGTTACTATGTAGCATACTACCTAAAATGTAGAGGCTTAAAACAACCATTTTATCATGTCTCTGAAGTTAAGAAGGGATAGGGAATGGAATAATTGGGGAAAGGAATAATTTATTCTGCTCTAAATGGCATTGCCTGGAGTTGTTACATGATATTTTAGTATGGCAGCTGGGCTGATCTTGAGGGTCTGGGCTGGCCTCACCTATATCCTGGGTACCTTGGCCAGGTCATCTGGAAGGGTTAACTCAGTAGAGCCCCTCTCCCTCTCCGTAGATTCTCTGGGCCTCTCTCACATGGTCTCTCTTCTGGCAGTTGGACTTCTTACATGGTGGCCCAAGAGCTAATATTCTAAGAGACAGGAAGTTGAAGTGGTCAGTCTCTTAAGGCCTGGGCCGGAAACGGGCACAGAGTCACTTCTACTCGAGTCTATTGCAGTCACCAAGCCTGTCTGGATTCAAGGGAGGAGACATGCACCCCTCTTCTCGATGGGAGCAGTATCAAAAGAATTTGTGGTTATCTTTAATCTGCCACACTAGCCAAGCTATTATTTAGGATTTAAGATAGCTACTCAGCTCTGGATGGTGAGGGGGTACTTGCAACCAGAAGGTAGGGAGGGGGAGTACATCAACAGCTTAGACAGGGTTAGCCAAACCTGGGGTAGTTTGGCCCTTTGTAGGGGAGACATGGATGACTCCTGGGTGGATGATGGTGAAAACTGCTTAGATCTAATTTAGTCATTGTAGCTCACAAAATGAGCAGATGATAGGCTTTTGACTTAAGGGTATAGGGATAGATGGATTTGCCCAGGCTTGAAGCTCAGGCTCCACCTGCCCTTGGGTAACTGGGAAGGGCAGGGGCTGCCCTTGGCACAGAGAGCCTGCCAACTGTTGCTAACCAAGTGCAGCACCTACTTCCTCAGCACGTCCCAGGTGTCAGCCCCAGCCAGTGCATTACAGACGGCATTTCTTATAATCCTCATAAGAGCTCTTAAAGTTGAGTTGTTAAAGATGAGTAAGCCAAGTCCCTGAGAAGTTAAGTAACCTCTCTTAATCCTACAGCTGCTAATTAACTCATGCTCAGTGGAAATGGGTTTTGAATGAAGGTACGTCTGACTCCAGACTCTGGATTCTTTTGTAGTTACTCCAGTGGTTCTTAACGCAGCAGTACTTGAAGATCACCTGGAGAGCTTAGTAGACATATAAATGTCAATGCCTGGGCCCAGCCCTGATGATTCTGATCTGGAGGGTATGAGATGAAAGCTGGACATGTGTGTTTCTTTTAAAAGCTCCCTTGGTGATTCTCTGTGCAGTTGAGTTTGAGAACCAGTGAAGTATCTGAGGATGCCTCTTGCCAGGTGGGACTCAGGGCATTGGGTTGTGTGTATCCCAGCTGTCATCATTCCTTCCCTGCCGCAGGTCTGGTAAAGGATGCGGCCAGGCCAGCATACTGGGTGCCTGACCATGAGATCCTGCACTGCCACAACTGCCGGAAGGAGTTCAGCATCAAGCTTTCCAAGCACCACTGCCGGGCCTGCGGACAAGGCTTCTGTGATGAGTGCTCCCATGACCGCCGGGCTGTCCCCTCTCGTGGCTGGGACCATCCTGTCCGAGTCTGCTTTAACTGCAATAAAAAGCCTGGTGACCTTTAACCCCAGCTCCCTCTCCAAGTCCTTCACAATTCCTTAGGTTCTCAGGGTTAGAAACAAAAATCTCGTCGGGGTAGGCCCTCCTCCTGGTCATCTGTCGAGCTGTGTGCCCTCTCCTCTATTCATCCTGGAGCCAGTTTCCCTCCATGGGGAGTGCGGCAGATGCCAAAGCTGGGGTGAGCCTGGCGGCTGGCCCAGGGGCATGAACCCCTCAGTGCAGGGGAGCGAGCAGCTCGTAGCAAGGGGAATGAACCTGAATCCGTTGCATTTATTTCAGTTAAAAATAATAAATATAAATATATACATATACCCGTATATACATACATACGAAAGGAACTTGGAGTGTATTCAGGCTGCCGTTGGCGGCGAAGACTCCTCACAGCTGGTGCCCAGCACAGGGATAGGCTGGCATTGGCAGCAGGTCTTCCCCACAGAGCTGAGCCAGCTCCAAAGTCACTTTGTTGCTAGTCACCTTTTGCTCTTCTCTCCGAGTCTCAGAAGCCTCTCCTTCCCTTGCCTTTTCCCTTTATGACTCTCAGCTGCCTGCGGAAGTGAGCTTCTCAGGTACTGCCTGCTTGGAACGGCCTGAGGGGAGCTCAAAGTGAGCTCTCAGAGGAGTCGCTATCCCAGTTCTCGGCCTAAGCCTGTTTCAGTCAGAGACCACCCAACCTAGTGTGTGGGTCACCAGAGTGGGTGGAGGGTGAGGGGTAGGGTCCTCAGCCCTGAGAAGTCAAAATGCAGGTGACGTGATGCCTCCTGTACCTGGAGAGAATGCCAAAGGAATGGGCCTTTCCCGGCAGCGGTTCCTGCTTGTGGCCACTTCTGTGTGTCTCCCACTAGGCTTTCCTAAAAGGCGGCCACCCTGCTTCTAAATTAAAGCATCTGCTACCCTCCCCTCTCCCGCCCCCTCAATCTGCTTCTGAGTGTCTCGCTAGGATTTTTATTGCTTATTTTAAAGTGTCTTAATTCTTTGTTCCCAGACACACGACCCCTCTAGGTGTTACTGGAGGGGTGATAGTGAGAAATCTTCCAGGGAAACAGAGCACAGAATGGACTGTTAGTTTTTAAGTATATCAATAATTCAACAGATCATAAAGAAAAAAAATTATCTCTTCAGTCCTTGCAAGAGAAGTAAAGTGAACTTTTGTTTGTCATCAAGAGATTGGACATCCATATCTGTCGTGACTGGAAAGAGATTGTTGTGCTGAAATCCTGTCATCATGGTGGATTTTATCTTCAGTGGCCAAAAACGAAGAATTAAAAGCAACATCGTTCTTGACTGAACTGGGTGGGTGGGTTGAGCTTCTGGGAGGTTAGTGAGCGGTCCCTGTGGCGTGGGTATCAATGTGACGTGAGCCCTGGAGACCTGTTCCCTTACTGCCTCCTGTGGCCCAGTGACTGAGGCCCTACTCTAGAATTGTGTATTATCAAATTTGCCATTATAAAGGATCTTCCTGCTGAATGTGGACTGTGCTGACTTTCTCCTCTAACTCCGTCAGTAAATTGGCTCACTGTGTCCTTGTAGTTGATGGGAAAGTAGCTTGGCTTTCAGAGCAGAAGCCGTGCGAGATGCATTTCTAGGGTGATAATATCTTACTTGTAAATATCTCAGTACATAATAAGGACTTTTTTTAAAAAAAAGCTGAACCAAGTACCACAAAATCATTGTCATATGGGGTAGATTTTTAATCTCATGATGACAAGCTGTTTCCCCTGGCTTTTAGATAGACAGCATGCCCCAGATTGGTTTGCTAACCAGGGCCAGGACTTTGATGATCATGGGTGTTCCTTTATGTAGAGTGTGCTGATAAGTGATGGTCACAGAACTCTGTAGTGAGTGGGCAGAGGGCTATTCTGCAAGGCCCCCGCTTACCTCACTGTTTTCCTGTAATTCTGCCTTGTTCGTCAGATCCTCCCAGATTGGGGTGTGTGGGACGGGATTGTTGTGGGGTGGAGGTTTGGGCAGCAGCACAGCAGAGCTCCGCTGGCCCTAGTACAGAAGCTGGTGTCAGATGCTGCACAGCTCAGTGGTAGCAGTTGATTTAACGCCTTGGGTCCTCAGGGTTTCACTTTGGTAGCTATTTTATCACCATCTGTGGGTGGAATCCTTTCTCACAGAACACACTAGGTATTACTCTGATTTTTAATTTCTGGGTTTAAAATACATATTGCTAATGACATATGGAAACGTTTAAAACAATTTTTTTGTACCCCTTTATTGGGCACTCCTCTTTTCATTTTCCCTCCCTCGCCTTGTCTATTCAACTCCTGTGTCATTAACTGTTGCCTCATTCTCTGTGGTCACTGACACTTGTCTTTGTCCCTTCCCTTCTTCCTTGCTTCATTTCCTCTTCCCTCATCTTTGTTTCCTGTCCCTATCCCTTTTTGCTCTTGTCTTTATTTTTTGGGAGAGTGGGGCAGGGTGGGAGGGTTTGCAGAGAAGAGGTGAATGGTAGTGGCTCATGTTAGACCTGGACATTTGTCTTGTCATTGCACAGGGTTCCCCTGAGCATGCGTGTCTGCCTGGTGGTGGGTAGTGACCTTTCTGGTCTAAGGCTTTCTCATAGGAATAATGCAGACAAATCTTCGGAATTTTCTTCCTTACACTACTCAGACCAGCTAAGGAAAAGAAGGGTACCCAGTGTCCATTAATAAGAGGTTTTCCTTTCTTGATCTGTACACATCAGATCCCAGCCCCGGCTAAATATGGAGTGAAACCATGCTAAATACAGGGTGAAATTACAAAGGCTTAAAAAAACCCATCAAACTATTATACATTTCGGCTTGATTAATTTTCTCAAAGTGAACACCATGTAACTGATCAGCACCCAGATCAAGAGACAGAACATGACTGAATCCCAGGAATGCTTGCTCCCTCTCCCCACCAGGAATAACCACTATCCTGACATCTAACAGCATAGATTAGTGCCCTCTTTTGTGTGTGTGCACATGCTACGTAAAAGCTTTTAACTTTCTGGTTTAAAGTCTTGCTTGTAGGTGGATCCCTCCTATGTATTGTTGAACATGTCCCTGAGAGCCTAGGACTGGAGATCCCCAGCTGGAGAACTAAGCGTTTCCTAAGCAATGGGACCCAGTGGGATCCTTACTGTATCCCTTGGGTTTAGCTTTGCTACTTTGACTTATTTGGGAACTGGAAAAGAGAACCACTATGTGCCTGGTATATGCCAGGGACTGTGCTAAGAGCTCTATATGGTCGATGGCTAATCCTCACAACCACACTGGAAGGTAGGTAAATAGTGGTGTTCAACTTTTATTGGTGAAGACGATAGTTCAGGGAGGTTCCAAAGCCCAAGGTTCCCTGGTAAGTGAGACCCGAAGCTGTCTTCAAGTCCAGCAGGCCTGGCTGGCTCCAGAGTGAGGGAGCCTGCCCTCTTCACCTTCAACCTGTTATTAGCATTGCAGAGTCTCCTCCCTTTTCCTTCCCCTGCATAGGTTATGAATTCTTTTGCATTTCCAGATAAGGTCAGTATCTTCTCCTTTAGAGGAAAGCTTAAATCAGGGCACTCGCTGGTGGCACAGTGGTGAAGTGCTTGGCTGCTAACTGAAAGATGGGTGGTTTGAACCGACCCAGTGGCTCCACAGGAGAAAGAGTTGGCGATCTGCTCCCGTAAAGATTATAGCCTAGAAAACCCAAGGGATGGGGCAGTCTACTCTGTCACATAGGGTGGCTATGAGTTGAAATCTACTTGACGGTACCAAAAAAGCGCAACTATTGTGTTGGGAGGGCTTCGTTTTATATCTAGTCATTTCTGTTGTCCTCAGGAGTTCTCATGGCAAAGGACAGTGATACTTTTCTTTCACTGAGAAGAAACAGGGAAGCTGGTTTAGAGATTCAACAGGTTGGTCTAGCCTAACACAAGAGCTAAGCTTCCAATTGTTAAATTCTGATTTAATGGCAGTTTTGCAACCATATTTGCATTTTCAATTTCAAAACTACCATCATTTAGGGGGAGAAAATTGAACCCACAATGGTAACCTGTAACTCCTCGTCATTAATGTAATTAGTTTTACTGTATAAAATCTGAAGTCTACCTTCTAACTACTTAATTTTCCCCTTCACACTAAAGTGAATTTTTATTTTTGTACGTCAGAGACTGTCACAAACTTGTGAGTCCTAAAGCCCATATGATATGGGGGCTCACGGAGTTACAGAATCTGTAATTTAGTAGCATGCTCATGTGACCAGACCCATCTTCGAAAATACCATTTGTAGCATGCCTTTATGTGCTTGGTGGAGTCTCAGTTAATATGCAAATACACAGTACTTCTGAGCGATTTTATCCACTGCCATGGTTTCAACTGTCCCCTTATACTGATGAAACGGAATTCTCTAACTCTAGCCTGAATCTTTCTCCAAGGCTCTGGCCCCTTCCCTCTACGACTCCCTCTGATGCCTGGAAGATAATGCAATTTAAACAGGGGCCTAACTGGATTTCCCAGTCACTACATCCCTCAGTTCTGGCTGCACTGGACTGTTGGCAGCATTTGTATCAGTGTGTCTTTGCTCAGATTATGGCCTCTGCAGAAAACGCTCTTTTTCTCTTGCAACAGCTGCTTTTATTCAGATGAAGCCAGGAGTGCAAGTGGGTGGGGGGTAGAAGCAACCAGAGAAACATGAGCAAAGATAGGACGCCCAGTCCAGAAGTCATCTGTAGGAGACAGAGTCAGCTAGTCTTGAGCAAAGGAAAAGAGGGGAAACTATTGAAATGAAACCAAGGCTCTGCCACTTACAAGCAGAATTATTAGCAGAAGACTTTGGGCAAATCACTTGAGATTCATTTTCTTGATAAATTGGAGGTACCATTACCTACTTCCTAGGGTTGTAAGAATTAAAAAGAAATAATGCTGGCAAAAACTGGTCATTCAACAAACCAAGTGTCTACTTGCGTCAAGTGCTGGGGAAACTAAGCTTCCTGCAGGAAGTGTCTCTCAAGCTGAAGCTTAAATGTTGGAATTTTACAGATGAGAACAGAGGACGGCTTGAGCAGAAGCCTAGATGAAGGTAACAGCATGTTCAGGAGGAACCTGAAACATTTGTGTCCAGGGAGCCCCAAGTGGGAGACAGACGGGGGAACAGGATGGAGGGGTATACCATGATCAAATCACAAAAGGCCATACATTCTATTCTGAGGCATAGGAAGCCATGGAAAGCTGGAATTTATCAGAAAGATTATTCCTATGGCAACAGCAGGGCCAAAACCAAACCCAAACACTACTGTCGAGTCAATTCCAACTCATAGAGACCCTATAGGACAGAGTAGAACTACCCCATAGGGTTTCCTAGACTCTAAATCTTTACGGAAGCAGACTGCCACATCTTTCTTCCACAGAGCGGCTGGCGGGTTCGAACTGATGACCTTTTGGTTAGCAGCTGAGTGCTTAACCACTGCACCACCAGGACTTCCTCAGAGGGGATAAACTTAAGAGTGGGACCCGAGGCTTTTACCAACACACGTAAACGGAGAAATAGAAGAAAACTGTTTAGGCTGAAACCGTGTCTTGGTGATAGTTATGTGGAAGATTTAGACCAGGACAGACTTAAGGCCGACAGGTGAGGGACATGATTTGGGCTCACTCAAAGGACACTTCTAGGGACCTTTGTTAGGGGACACTGAAGGGGCTCAGTGCCCTCCAGAGCATGCTGGGCCAGCTGTATTATAGGGTGACTACACTGTAATGTGGAACGTGAGAGGTGTTTATTTGTGGGCATTTTTTATAACAAGTACGTGCCACTGTTCTCATCTATATTCAGAAAGCTGTAAGTAAAGCAAATGCTGGGCCAGTCAGCCAGGGGTACAGAGAATAGCCCGGCGGTGCTGTCATTATCGCCTGCTCATCCTCTACCCTCCACTGTCACCTGGGGAATAGTGTAACATGTCCAAAGACCTGCAGGTGAAAAATGCTTCAAGACTGTGTAAACATACTAACCTTTATGACACTATATTAAGCAGACAAAAATACTTATTCTACAACTTCTCAGCCCAGTTTAGCTACTTTTCATACAACCTAAACCAAATGTAAGGCTGCTAACTGGTGATCAAACACAAACTGCTGCTAAGTTTAGAGATTTTGAAGAACTTTCTTTTAGTTTAAGGGAAATCTAAAATGATTCATTTTACAACTATTTATTTAAGCAAGAAATCTGGTCTATGGCAGTTTGATAAAAGGAGTCAAGAAGGTGTGCAGCGGTAGGGCTGTAAACATCAGAACTTATTGTACAGTCTTGAGTGGTCAGATTGACTCTAAGCAGACTTGGGCTGCATAGCCGCCAGACTTTCAGCTCCATTCAAAGAATCAGTGCACAACCGTGGGAAACGCTCTGCCTTAGATGTGCAAGAGCAGTGACTCTAAATTGCAGATCCTGGAATGAAATGAACTTGTATGTTCTATTGTGCTTAGAATGTGATGGGGACAAACGTACAGGTGGACGTTAGGGTCATGGCCCAGGATGTGTGTGTGTGGACACTGCTCTTGGGCAGTGGCATGTCATTCCAAAGTTAATCCAAAAGACCCTGCCAAGAAAGTGGAGAGGTATACCATGTAATGCTATTCATATTTCCTGGGGAACTACTATGTGTACATCAGGGTTGCAGGAATACAGGGACAAAATCTAAACAAACACAGAAGAACTTTGGCAATTAACAAGCTTCTTGCCCACTGGTGAGAGCCAGAAAAACTCATTTACCCAGTGATTAAATATCATGGAATGTTAGTAGTCACAGATTTATACTCACTGATTTCTCCACAGCAATAGCTCTGATACACAGGTCAATTATTTGGTCAGCAGAATGGGGACACGTGGAAGGTAGGGAGTGATCTCAAGTCTTCTGATTGTAATCCCCAGCTCTACACTTAATAGCTCTCTGATCCAAGGCAAGTCACTTAACGTCTCTGTGCCCTGGTTCCTTATTTGTAAGATGATGCCGATAGTATTATATTACTACAACTGTCCTGGGTTTTTTTAAGGATCAAATCAGATAATATGGGGGAAAGTTTTTTATATAATGTAAAAGGCACTAAAGATATATAGCCCATCTATTAGATAAGCAACCTGATATTCTCATCTTTGTGTGTGTGTGTGTGGTGTTCTGGCATGAAAGAGATTAACACTCAAAGAGGGTAAATGAAGAGTGTTTAACTGGTGAAACATCCTAGAGCTAGCAACAGTGAGGTGCAATTACCAGCCGTAGGTCTGACGGGACAAATGGAGCGAACAGGTATTAGAACCTAGAGAAAGCTGTTCCGATAGAAATTACAGCATTAGGTCGAGGAATGCAGCCACAGCCCAGGAGAAAAGGGAGCCAGAGAACTCAGAATCCCACTTCGCTCTTCTCCTGCCAGGACTTCCCATTGGCTGAACTCACCTGGTAGCCAAGGACCAGAGAGCTCACTAGTGAGGTCCACGTGTCTCAGCCTCCTGGGGCGCAGAGCAGAGAAGGGTGGAAAGTGGATAGGAAGGGGCAAACAGAAGCATTCAGCACAGCTATTAAACCCGGTCTCAGTCTCTTCTATTCATTTCTTTTCTCATTCAAGATTTGAGCAGATGTTCCTGTAGCTGGTTTGCTGTTATAAGAAGTCCAAGCATCATGATCTCCTAAATCATTAACAAAAGCAACACACCACAACATGGTTCTAGTTTATTGTTTGATAGAAGAAACAGGCCCATTCAGTACTTTGTATGAACATTTCACAGACTGCTTCCCCTAGATTACAGAGTCAAAGCCAATTTTCTTACAGGCTAGGCCCCTGAATCTGACATTCATATCACCATAATAGAAATAGGAGCTGCTGTACTTAACATTCTGTGAGGTACTTCAACGAAGGCATGCTAAGGCCTGTTTCAAACCTGCTAGCATTTAAAAAGATTCATCTTTCTTTCCAATGCCTAGAATGATAGTAAAAGGAGAATTCCAGAGATCTCTGCTGTTGATACTGAGTGAGCTTATTCAGGAAGGCCAAGTTTAATGATTCCAAACTTCATCCTTAAATCTGTTCTGCGGACTCACAGAAACGACTTCCCACTTCCTATTCTATCCAGTTGGCTTTCTCAAATACAGATGTGTGTCTTCCTGGGACTAACCTACCACATCCCAGCCAGTCTCATCATTACACTTCTCAAAACAACTTTAGTGGAAGAAGAGGCGGATGGTTATTTTACTTTCCACCAAAAAAAGTCTAAAAAAAAAATGTGTGGGGAGGCTATTCTAAGGAATTCAACAAGAATAAGAAATAGGAACCTTTTATGAAAAGGACTTTCAGGCTCTCTGAGCCCACAATTTAATGAAAATAACTTTACTGAACTGTCTCCACATAAAACACTTAATACCTTTACCCCTAACGCTGGATAGTCGGGATCTGTGCACACTGAGTGCCCGTTTAAAATGTCTTTGCTAGAAACAGAACAGCAATTGAGGCTCTTTACTTCTATTAGTCAAATCCACATTCCTCTAGGCTGTTCCCTGCAGAATCAGCTGTAGGAGAAATAGTAGAGGTCCTTCCGGACGGCCATGAGCAACCCTGGTCCTCCCCGGAAGCCCCCGAGCTGAGAAGAGAAGGCCACACTGGGGATGTCCTCCTTGGAGGCGGGGTAAGGGGAGGGTATGGTTCTGAGCAGGTGGGCGTCATGGAGGCTCCAGATTCTCGTGTAGCAGTCTTGGCCCACTAAGCAAGAGAGAAGATTTGGCAGGTTAGCGAGAGAATGCAATGAAACGCTTACGGATAACACATGGTTTCTCATGATCCATAAGGACTAAAAACGATTTCCTGTGAACCAAAATAAAAATTCCTAGGTGGAAATTATTTCTACTTATAGTATGTTCTCAAAATTATGAGTCACCTGATGCTCTAGACCCATAACTAGTTGAAGAAATTCAAAGTAGTAAGATGCACTGGCCAGCTGTGACACCTCCGGTAGCTCAACAGTCGTCCTGGCTAATATGTTAAGGATTCTGCTTCTCTTGGTATCAAGGGCTGCTCAAGAGACCTCAGCCCACCTGGTTTAAATGGTATGCAACTGATTTCCAGATGTAACCGGAAGCTCTCTTAACTTCATTATATCCAGTATAAAACCAGAGACACACTCACGGACAAACAAAGTGACAGCTCCCCAGAGCTCTTTCTCGTTCATGGTTCCGTTTGTGAGACCAGTTAGTCTTCAGGGCTTAAATTTCTGAGGAATGCGACATACAACACCACTGGTTATGGTAGCCCAGACACATGATATATGTGACTGGAGATGTCCAGACGGAAAGAGGGCAGACCTCTGGCATTCATGGATTTCACACGAGTGCTTCTGACCACTGGAGTGACTCCAAGGCCCTAACACTGAAGCAGGTGCTACCTTGACAAGGATGAATGCAGGTTGTGCAGTTCTCCGAGTTTTACTGCAGCTCGCTCACCATCCTGCATTGGCCTCTCAAGGCTTAGCTCTTCTATTACCCAGCAAACAGAAGCTCATTTGCGATGAAAGATTGTGCAAAAAATCTTCAAACTTCTAACAAAGTGATGCCTCTTAGCCACAAAAAAGTTTCATGGGAGATAAATACATTCTGTAGGAGTATTAGCAAATTTGAGGATTTGTGAAGACTGAGAACATAATCTTAATTTCTTAATGCTTTTCATGATATTAAATATGCTAGAGCCCAGAAGCATCATCTGCAATCGACTTGTAACTCCTTTCAAGAGGGTTTAGTGGCTAGAAAGCTCTGCTCCTATTCTACAGGCCATGGATCCACAGGGATGGTGTTAATCTAAGGGACCAAGAAGTAGTTATTTTACAATGATCTTGATTTGTCTTCTCAGCATTCTCTGGTGGAAATACAGGTAGGAAAACAGGAAGTCCACATTTTTAGACAGGACAACTGCGTGATAAGTGCTACAGTGAATGCTGACCTGGGTAACAGACCTAAAGCCTGGCTCCTGTGTTTACTGCACCCAACCCTTAAACCTGTCTCTGAGGTGATGTCTGCCCACTGACATGTGGACCAAGGGCTATCCGACTGGTAGATGTTTAAACTGATGTTCCCTAATATCCAATCTGTTTTCCTTCTGGTACCCTGTTCCCAACTGTTCACATTCCCCCTTGTTCCTTCTATTTTTGAGCAGCTTACTTCTTCCTCTCCTCGTGGGGCTTCCAATGTTTAAGGTGCTAGGGGCCCTCAGGGACAGTATTTGATGGGATGGAATTTTCCCTTCCCCAGGTACCTGCCATCACGATTCCTTCTTCCTCGTGCACGTGCAGGGGCAGGTAGGCGTACTCATTCACGTGACCTTCAAATTGCCTTAAACATTTAGTGGTCCTCAGGTCCCACAGCTTGATCTGTGGGAAGAAGCCCAAGGGGTTATTAGGGAGGGCCCAGCAGGTACATGGTGAACCCAGGGTATAGAAGCCAGGAAGGGCAAGGTGGTCTCCAAAGGTCTCCTCAGGTTATAAAGATCTTAACCTCCTGAGCCCTAAAATCCACCGGAAGTTCATCATCAGAGAACCCTTTCTATTTCTGCCTTGCCAGATTAGCCTCACCCTTGTTCACCACAGGCAGTCTAGCAGCTCCCTAATAGTCTTTAATGCACCTGGCCTTTAGATACCTCTTTTCTGCCTGGCGTCTTGGTACAAGTGTCCCTTCTGCATAACCCCTTCACCTGGCAGAAGGCTGGGCCAAATTCCTAAGACTTCAGTGCTACCCCTACCTTTCCAGCCATGTCTGATGCCATCAGGCATTGTTCTTCTTGGAGGATTTGCACAGAGGTCACCGCTGAGTCATGGGACAGGCGCATGGCCTTCCAGCCCTTGCCCTGACTTTGAGAACGCAGATCAATGGCAAAGATCTCCCCGGAACGACAGCCATTAAACAAGAGAGGGGCCTGTGGAAAGAGGGACTGCTCAGTACCCAGCTATTACTACCACTCTCCAAGGCTGGGTACGTCCTACATAACTCCCTCACCTCCCCTATCCCAGCCCTTCAGAAGGTGCGGGTGGAGACAGGTTAGTTAGGGTTTACGTCTCAATGGAGTTGGAAGAGAAGATGAGTCTTCATGAAAGGGTAAAAGAAATGGACCCCACATGTCCTCCTTGTGGGAAGCATTCAAGTCCTAGAAGCTGCCCCACTGGTTGTGTTGTCCCCTTAGGCCTCACTCTAAAGCCCACAACAGACACCCTATATCCACCAAGGTCATTTGTGAAAAGCTGGGGTGATAAGTATGGAGTAGGAGAGACGATAGAGATCCAGGTAAAGATGTGGGATCCCAAATAGAAGGGAAAGACACCAGGAAAGCCTGAATGAAATCTGTGCTTACTGCCGAAGACAGGTTAGTAGACTCCCTCCTTTATAATGAATCTTTCCACACTGGGCAAGTCTTTAAAATACATTAATAACTAGAATTTTCATTTTTAAATTTATAAAATGAACAACTCAAATGCTGTGAATTAAACTAGTAAACGCTATGCATTGGGACTTAATTTGTATATTTTTTCCATTATTTGTCCTGCTGGCTAATCCAAGGACTCAAGAAGTGCTAAAAATTCGTTTAAACAGGAAGTTGTTAAAACACTGCTTAGCCAGGCCTTTTTGGATCACTCAACTTTCATTCAGCCCAGACATATTCACAAAGTACCCCATTAATCCTTTCTGATGTCCTCTTTTTCCCATTAAAGAGGCATGAGGATTAGGTGCCACATGGGGACCTGATTCCTATCCAGCAAAATTTCCACTCTTGCAGAACTTGATATTATAACCTTCCAAATCTAACCCACCAAGACAGCAAACTGCTGGGCCAGGACATCACTGCTGGTGCCGAATAACTGCTGGTGTCCCGTCACCACGTTGGTCAGCAGAACCTGCCGAGACAAGCCTGAGGGAGACAGAGGTGAGCTGGTGAGACAAGTGTTATTTGCAGTCTGGGGAGAGGGACTGCTGGGCAGTAGGGTTTAAGGTCTGTGAGATCCTTTAACTCTGGGAACCTGGGGAGGCAGCCATGCTCACCTGTGCTGAAGCAGTTATTTGCCTGGGTATTCAGGGACCACGCACAGGACCAAGCACTGGGGATCTGGAAACTGCAGAGCATGCCAGGCCGGTCTTCAACTGCTGAAGGGCACAGAGAAGGTAAAGTGTGGTTGCCCTGCTGGCCAAGGAGCTCCTCTCTCTGTGCTGCCAGGCCGGTGACCACCAGATTAGGACACCTCCACGAGCAGCTGCTCAGAAGGTTCTATACTCTGGTTCCATTCTGGGTTTGTGATACTGCGAGACACTCAGCCAGAGCACCTGGCTCAAAGTGGTTATTGGAGAGTGAACTTCTGAAGCTTTCCTGACTTCCCAGTAGTAATATTAACAGTACTAATAGTATCAGGTGGGGCGTATGGTGTTATAAATAAGATGGTTTCGACCCAGCTCTACTACCTAAAAATAAAAATTATACTTTTAAAATTGATACATACCATACTTATAAATCTTTAGTTACAGTTCAATGAATTATCACAAAGTAAATATAACCATGTAACCACCATCCAGATTAAGAAATAGAACATTCCAACACCCCAGAAGCCACCTCATGTCCCCTCCCAATTACCATCCCTACCCAAAGGTAATCACTACCCTGACTTCTAACACCAGATGGATTCATTTTATGAGGCAAATTCTGATCCTTGCTTTGCTTCAGTTTCCTCATTTGTAAAATGGTGACAATTATCTCTCTTGCATTGTAAGTGAGTGGTAAGACGAAATGCAGGAACCGGGCTAAGTGTGGACTGCCTCACTTGATCCCCCTACGTAAACCGATGGGGTGGGTATTACCTTCACTTCATAGAGGTTAAGCAATCCGCTGAGGGCAGGAAGGGGCAGAGCTGGGGTTCGTGCCAGGTGTGCCTGAAGCCTGCACTCTTAGAGGACTGACCCTTGTCTTATTGATACGAATTATCTGGAAGACTGAAAACTTAATACCCAGAATGCTGCCAGGAAGGAGACATCATACTGCCTTTGGCCAGACAGAATGTAAGTCTCGACAAGAGCCTGCGGTAAAAGCTTAATGTTTTCTGAATGGATCCACACAGGCAGCTCAAATCAATGTTCTGCTCTCTCCCATTTTGATCTACACATACTTTAACTGTCTCTGGCTGCTGAAATGACCCAAAAGGGGTAAAAAGGAGGGGGCACAGTTAAGAATGCACATCCTTCTAGTGCTAATCCTGGAATCAGGTTTAGGAAGTCCTTCCACTGTTGCTTCTGCAGACTGTCGCCACCCTGCAAGCGCTGACGGGGGCTCATTCAGCCTGTAGTTCCCACATTCCTCTCTGAGCCATCCGCACACAGCTTATGCTGTTGGCTGCGGCTCCTGAGAGGCACAGGGGTGAACATCTACTTATTCTAAGGAAAAGGGCCCTGTACCTGGATGACTATGGGCGAACAGTGATGCTGGGAGCAGAGTGGCGCAGCCTGGAGTCTTCGCGATTCCCATGCGGCACAACCTGGAAAAAGCTGTTAAGGACAGCGAAGCATAACACTCTCCTCTGGGAGGAAGGATGGGCATGCATACCGTTCAAAAATTACACAGACATAAGAAGCAGGACAGAGAATAACACCCACCACCACCCAGATTTAACGCACGTTTACATTTTTCCATATTCAGCCTCAGATGTTTTTTAAAGGGAAAAAAATGTCACAGATACAGTTGAAAAGCCCTCTTTGGCCCCTCCCCAACCCAATTCTCCCTTCTTGTCCATCCAGAGAAAATCGCTATTCTAAAACTGATAACGAGTTTTTCTAGGCTGTGTATACGTAATACTTTCACTACACGTATTTGTCCATAACAATATAAAGTACCGTTTGTTTTTAAAACACACATAAACGGCATCCTATCTTTGACAACTGTTCTATCTCAGTCATCGCCTAGATTTATGTGTGTTGATGTATGTGGCTCCAGCTCACCACAGAGTATTCCTCTGAATGGATATACCACTACTGAGTGATCCAGCCCTCTGCTGCTGGGTACTTGGGTTGTTTTTGGTTTTTGCACCTCTTTCTCACCTCCCCCTCCCAGGCGTGGGAGCTTCTCGAAGGCAGTGCTTATCAATTAAACCCACGGTGAGAGTTTCATTTTACACTACAATTGAATATATACCCAAACTATGAAACTCTGATATTTTCTAGTCTATTTCATTAAGAAATGCTGCTCAACAAACTGTTCTAATGTCCCACTGATAGACAGGTCACGACTGCAGTTGGATAACACTGAGCTAGCGTCCACACCTAGAGTGGAGTTGTCGGTTGTAGGGTACTTGCATCTTCAGTTCTACTAGAAATGGCCAAATTCCCCTCCACAGTGGCTATACCAACTTGCTCACACCAGCAGTGTCAGCCTTTCAAACGTGCACTTATCCGAACGGATATAAGATGCTATCTCATTATTATTTTAACTTATAATTCCCTGACTGCAAGTGTGTGTGTTAATAATTGATGATTATAGCCATTTTGGTTTCTTATTCTTTGAATTGCTCTTTATGTCCTTTTCCCACTTTTCTACTGGCTTGTCTGTCTTCTTGATTGATGTGGTTCCTCTCGCTTTCCCTTCAGTCAACCTTCTCAAGACGGGGCTACGCTTCTCTCCACTCTCGTTCACTCTCGAACCCACTGAAACCCAGCTGACCCACACATCACTAGTGAGATGTTCTCACCAAAGTCTCCAGTGAGCTTCTAGTTTCTAAATCAAACGAAAACTTTTCAGAGGTCTCCGGCAAGATGGCGGTCTAGGCAGAAGCACCACGCCGTCCCTCCACAACAAAGATCCGAAAAACTAAGCCAAACAGAGAATCAACAATCCTGAAACCCTAGAACATCAAATG
>NW_004443946.1:25736985-25764643 GCF_000243295.1 Trichechus manatus latirostris | reverse complement strand
TCATAAAACAGCATGTGTGTTACTGTTACATGAGAAACTATCTGTTCTGTAAGCCTTCACCTGAAGTACAATAAAATATTTAAATAAAAAAAAAAAAAAAAAAAGAAAACTTTTCAGCCCTGACCTGTGGCCATTTAGCACAATTTTCAACCATATACTCCCCACTTCTTGACCTCCACATCACCCTCCTGGTTTTCCTTCCACCTCATCCCACCACTGAACACTGCTACCTCTGAGTTTCTTCCTTGGATTCCTTCCATTAGCACATCACTGGCCAAATCTCAAACCTCTCCCAGATTCGTGCCCTCCTTGCCACTCCTGCTGCATTAGTTTGAGCCCTCGTCACTGCCCTCTTCGACTCTTGCAGCAGCCTTCCATCAGACGTCTCTCCCCTTACCAGTCTATGCCTCCACACGGTTACCAAAGGAAGCTTCTTACAAAATGACTCCACGGTTACAATCCTCCAGGAGCATCCCTGAGGAATCAGTCCAACAGGGCCCTACTATCCAGCCAAAGTCACCACGGACACCAAGCCATGTCCTCTCCTGACTGGTCCCTCCTTCCCATGCAGGCACATCTCCAGGAAGGCTGTCCTCCTCCCTCCATCCCTCTTGTATCCAATCGCCCTCACAGGTATCACTGTGTACACTAATTTCCTGTTGATCTGCCTATCTCTTACACCTTGCACAGAAATTGTACAAGCTCAACAGAACAGATGTTGGTTGAATGAATGCACACATACCTCACTGGAAAATGTAGATATCTGAAAAGCCATTGTAGACAATTCAGAATCTGTCATGTTGCTTTGGATGGTAAGCCCCGTACTACGGGATGGTAAGCAAAGTTCACACAGCTTACCATACAGCAGCTCAGTTCCTTCCTAAGTAAACCTCTTTTGCCTCTGTGTTTGGGAGGCGAGGCTGTGAGGAGAAAGTCCTTACCCATGTGTACTTCTGGTTACTGTGACTGAAACTCAGGTTATAGTCAAACAGTATGGTACTTATGGGGCCAATTCCATATTTTAGTCCCTAACAGGCCAAGGTTAACCAAGAGCCCAGTAAGGGTGAGTATGAAGAATTCAGTATAACCTCCCAGCACTCTTGGGAGGGAAAAACACAGAGTGCAGGTCTGAATAAGGTGTCATTTTTGTAAAGGGGACAGTTCTGTGAACTTCTGCAGTAATAGTAGGCACACAGAAGCCTGAAGATTACTTGAAATGACCACCAGAGGGCAAGCCGATTAAGCTACGATAAAACCCGCTGCTGTACAAGAGACCATGCTTTTATACCCAATTACGCAGATATTTGTCATCTCCTTAAAGAAAAATGAGACCACCATTTACTGTTTTAAGATCAGAAATGACAGCGAGGGTCTAGTTTTCTCTCTTTTTAAAAATCGTGGCCTCTTCTCTCCTCTGGTTAGACCATCCCAGTAACAGGCAGCTCCACTACCCACAGAACCCCACCACACAAAAACCAGATAAAATGTTCAATTTATAGAACACACAGCATTTCGTGCTTGTCTTACGTAAGATTCAGAATCAGATCTCTAATGGCTCTAAAAACCCTCTGAAATACAACACTATGAAACAGAAAAAACAGGTTTGGGTTCAGTCACCATCTGCTGAGGGCCTGTGATGTACCAGGCATGGTGCTAAGTGCTCACAGACACTACCTAATGCTAAACTCATGACAGTGTACCAGGTAGGTGCTATTTGCAATGAGTGGTCACAGAGCTTCAAGAACCCATTTATTATGGGACTGGAACCAAGGGCAGACTCATTGACATGTAGCTTTGATGTTGGGTCACACAATATCCCTGAGGCATATGACGGACAGTAGTCTGTGCAGCGTCAAGAGCCTCTAAGGCTCTCTGGAGAGGCAGAGACTAGAAATCAAGAGCACTCTAAAGAAGGCTATCTCTGGCAGGGACCCTAGGCCTAGAGCCCACACGCCCATGTTCAATGCCAAAGAAGTTTCTCTTTGGTCTCTGCCCTCAGCCTTCTGTGGGAAGGTCCCTTCTGCCCCTCAGGACCACTACCCCTGCTGCTCTTGGCTCTTCCTGCTTTGCCTCAGCAGCATTTGTGGTTCCTTCCCACAGCTTTAGTTTGTTTCTGCTTTATTCCTCTGCTAAAGGACCCTCTGTCTGGCATGGACGCTTGATCTGTCAGGTGATCCCAGAGGCCGATGCCACACGATACTGTGGTAGGTGGGCAGGTTCTGCAGCAGGACTGCCTGGGTTCTGATCCTGGTCTACCACTTACACATGAAGTCCTCAGAACAGTGCCTAGTACACACACAACAACACTACTCCTGAGAAAGACATCACAGGGACCTTGACTACTTCCCTGTGCTCCACAGGAATCCTCATTTCTTTCCTAGAGGGTGACGGCTCAGCCCTTTGGCCCCTCAGATGCTCGTACTATCTCACAAACCTCCCAGCATGCCCAGGTCCACATCAGGGTGTATCTGCCCACCAAACCTCTTCACCCACCTAAAGATACAGAATATGGGAATCCAAGTGATTCAGCGAGGCCCAGCATACAGAATTCACCTGAGAAGGAAGCACACAGCAAGATGGATAATTGGTTTGATTGCCAACTCAGAGAAAAAAAGAACAATCCTTTTTTGTAGAATAACTTCTGGGCATATACATGAGTGATTACTTTCTATAGGTCTCACTTCTCCAAAATGGGCTGAGCAAGCATTCTGAAAACAGGTGACTTCCATACCCTGCCATCTAGGGCCCTTGAGGGGGATAAGCAGGAAGTAACCCCCAGGCCTCAGTCCTTCATCATCAGCATGGGGCCCACAGTGGATGTCTGGTATACCCTCTCAGGTGGGACTGAACTCTCTACAATGACAGGGGGACAAACCTAACTCTGAAGAAGGTGGACTATATCTTACTTCACCCAAAACCATTTTCAACCTGTATCCATCTTGTGGCTCATGTCCCAAATGAACCAAAAGTCACAGATGCAGTCATTACCCCACTCCAATTTAAAGGTGGCCCCCAGACAGTGAGCTCCTTATATTTATCTAGACCCCAGTGTCAGCCACAGTGTCTGTCACAGACTTGCTGACTGCCTGAGGCATTCTCCTGGAGCTCACAGGAGGACCTTTATGTCCAGGCCACAGGCCACTGCTGCCCACATCTCAGAATTCTGTGCTTTGGCGTGGGCTCATTTGGATAGACTCATGATAATCCTGGAGGGAAGGTCCTTACAACTAGGTGAAGCAGCACTGCTTCAAGCCTACCCCCAACTATAAAAATTCACTGTCTCTTCTAAGACAAGAAACTCCTGAGGCCCTTTTCTTCCACTATGGACTCTCAGGAACTAGAAATCAATCTGTCCCTTGGGGAAATGAGGCAACCATGCGTGGTCTTTTACACACAGCTCCCTCCTCAGCCCTGAATTTGGGCAACCACTTCTTGCACTGCAGTGCCCCAGGACCCCAATGCAGAGTGGGCTGTCAGGCTAAAGGGGCAGGTGAGCGTACCTTCCGGTTGGTGAAGTACAAGTTTTCATACATTCTCACAGTGGGTGATGGGATCCACAGATGGCTGAGGTTGATGATGCTGTACTTGGAGCCGCCGACTTTGACATCGATGACTGTGAAGAGCCGGTCCCTGTTGGTATTTGCCTGGAGGAGCAACGTGGACATGAGATGACCTCACAGGTTGAGGCAGGTGGGCTACCTAAGACCCTCTGACCAAGTGCCCACCTCTCCTGGCCCACATGCTCTGTGCATTTTCACCAGGATGCTTCTGTCAGTGAGGGAGGGTGGAGATGGCCCAACTTTCCCCTACTCAACACAGCCATCTCGGGGCAAAGGTAACAGCTGTCTGGTCTAACAACTCAGCAGCAGGGATGAGAACTGCACTGAGGCGGCCTGGCCAGGAAGTCCGTGGTCTGCACAATGACTCAGAACCGGGGCTGGAAGAGTCCAAATGTCCACTCAGAGGAACTATTCAGTCAGTGAATGAGGGGTAGCCACACGATGACACATTATGTGGCCATCACGAAAGCCATGCAGCAACGTGGGAAATGCTAGCTGTAGTTGTCAAGGGATAGAAGCGGGACACTAAACTGTACACACATAACACAGGCACTATGGTTACCACCAAGGAAAAAAACACTGCTCTGCAAAAAGAAAAAAGCACAACAGGAAACACTGCACTACAATGAGGGCTATTTTTAAGATTTTCTTTTGTTTATTTTTTAAAAATAATGTGGTTAATAATTACTTCAAAGCAAAACCTCTAAATCTTTGTGTGTTTTTATATATTGGTAAATACCACACACACACACACACACACACACACACGCGCACACACACACACGGACGATGAACTAAGTTGGGACAATGGTGAAATGGCACTGACTTAGCTGAAAAGAACAGCTATGTTTCTGAAGAATCAGTACCAGTGACTAAAATCGAATCTGAAAAATTGGATCTCTGAGTGGCAAACTGCCCTTCCCAACCCTCTGGCTCACAGCAGACTGCCAGAATCAACCATAACTTTGGGGGATGGGAAAGCTCTACCAAAAAGCCCTTGCGTTTAGAAGCCAGCACACACAGCCTGTGAAGTGAGATGACAGAACTACCACATGAAGACCAGGAGCTCACGCTCAGAACGAACAGCCTGGGTGTCACCAGACTCCAGAATCCACACCCTCCAAAGGCCCCATCTGGACTACTGAAGAAGCCCAGGGAGGGGCTCCTGAGGCAAGCCCACCACAAGAGAATAGTCTATTGATTCAGATCTAATTGTACCCCAAACACATAGGAGGGTAGCCAGAGGATAGAATGTGAGTCCTGTCCCCCAACACCCTTTCTGTGGAAGGACTCTGCTGCGGGAAGTCTCCAGGACAAGGGAACTCAGCATTAACCTCAAGGGTCAATTCTGTAACTTCAGCCTCCAGTCCTGCCAGCAGATTACTGAGCCCAGGCTCCTTGTGTTTGCATCTTGTCTCATGCTCCCCAGTTTTCCGCTGGCCTCCAGAAAGGACAGGGCTTGTCTGGCAGGCCATGCCCTCATGTGGCCCATGAAGTACCTAGTCTTGCTGAGAGGTCTGGCTCCTTTTGATTATAGGAGATCCTTACTCTCTGCCAACATTTTCCTGGCCTCTGGGCTCATGAAGTTGGCTGCTGGCTTCCAACCTGGGTCTAATCAATGGCACAGGAAGACTTTCTGCTCCCAGCAAATGAAGTGATAAGGTGTGCTGGATGTGCAGGCCCAGGGACAAACACAGGCCTGCAGGCCCCTGCCACCCAGTCTGCTGCTATCGAAGGCACACTGGAGCTTTGGGTTTGGCCACCAAATCCTGCCCCAGTTTAGAAGGATCAGAAGCATCTGGGTCCTCCGTGAACCCTTCCAGTTGCATACCCAAGGAAATATTACTCTGAATGGTTCTTAGCCAGTGTGTGGCTGAACCCAGACTGGATACATAATGACAGAGCTGAAGGGGGGAAGTGACAATGGTCACAGCACAGACTGCCCTACCAGCCCAATATCTGCCACCAGGTAGCCTGCAGGGGCTGGTTAAAACCATAAAACCAAGATGGCACCACGTGCTTTCATGGCATTCAGCTTCAACTAAGCCAAGCTTGACAAAAGTGTCTCAGTGATGACCACCATGTTCCCCCCAGGCACAGGTATCTCCTGCCAACTCACCAGTATGAGGTTAAACTGGTCACTTGCCAAAGCAGAAGGATCCGAGCTCTGAATGTGGACCTTTCCCTTCTGCATGCAGCTCACTCGCAGCTCATGGGCTAGACTGCAGAGGGGAGACAGACGAGGCAGGGGGGCATGGACTCTATACCAAGACATCCATGAAGAAGACTCAGTGGGTGGGAAAGAGCAGAACCCAATACCATCTCTCCTAGTCAGCCTCTCCATTTTGTAACTTCCTAGCAATGGAACTGAGCAAGATCCCAAATAATCTAAATTTTGGTTTTACTACAGAACTCTTAGAAAAACTAAAAGAAATGGGTGAATCATTCACACAATCGAGGAAACTTAGATCTAGCGGGGATTGGTTTTTAGATCATCTAGTACAACTTTCTCTTAAGATGAAGAGAATAAGGCCTAGAGAAATTAAACACATCGTCATGGATTGAATTGTGTCCCCCAAAAATGTGTGTCAACTTGGCTAGGCCATGATTCCCAATACTGTGTGGTTGTCTTCCACTTTGTGATCTGATGTATTTAACCTATCATGTTGTAAATCCTAATCTCTATGATGTTAATGAGGCAGGATAAGAGGCAGTTATGTTAACCTACAGGATTAGGTTGTATCTTGAGTCAATCACTTTTTGAGATGTAAAAGAGAGAATGGAGCACAAGAGAGGGACCTCATGCCACCAAGAAAGAAGTGCTGGGAGTGGGGCACATCTTTCGGACCCATGGTCCCTGCGCTGAGAAGCTCCTAGACCAGGGGAAGATTGATGACAAAGACCCTCCCCCTAGAGCTGAAAAGAAAGAGAAAGACTTCCCCTAGAACTGGCACCCTGAATTCGGACTTCTAGCCTCCTAGACTGTGAGAGAATAAATTTGTTTGTAAAAGCCATCTACTTGTGGTATTTCTGTTACAGCAGCATTAGATGACTAAGACACACATGCTAAAGGGCACCTGACTAATGAGACGAGCCCAGGGTTGCAGCTGCCCAACTGATTGCCCCTTTTTCTCTTCCACCTGACAGCTACCTCAGCAGGTTTCAGAGTGAATAACAGATCTTTATGACTAGATCTCCAACTGTCTTCCCTTTCAAAAACCAAACCAAACCCACTGCTGTGGAGCCAATTCCGACTCACTGCAACCATATCAGAAGGAGGGAAATACAGGAAAGGCATGCCTGCCTGCCCTGGCTGGCACCCCCTGCACGGCTTCAAGGGGGCACTGCTCCGAGGTAAGAGATCTGTGCCCCTGTAAGCCACCTCAAACTCGTGCTGCTTCACCTCTCACATGCAAGGGGAAGCAACGAACACAAGGGCTAGGAGCTTAGGCAGTGGAGTCAGACAGATCCTGCCTTTCCAGCTATACCCTGAGCCAATCACTTCTCTCTTCTGAACCTCAGTCTCCTTTTCTGGAAACTAGGGGGGAACTACCAACCTATCTCACAGGGTTTTGGTTAGAATTGTCAGACATCCCAAGTATTCAGATAAAATTTAGTACACACACATCCATTTAATGTCCCATTTTTGATGACAACTCACTGGAATGAAGTTGTAGGACCTTCTACTAAACCAAAACGATACATGTAGGATCTTCTACTAAACCAAAACTGATTTATGAGTAACACAGAGTAAACATCTTGAGTAATTTAATTTCTCTTCTCCCTGGCCTCCTGCAGGAGTTTCCCTCCCTCACCCCAGAGGGAGAACCATGCTCCCAGGGCTGGTTTAAGCAGCAAAAGGCAGATAATGAATGGGAGCCCCTCAATTGTGAAGTATCCTCACAGAATATATACTTGGTTTATCCTGATTGTCCCCCTGGACCATGAAATAAGAAACAGGAAAAAAAAAAAAAAAAGAAAAACCACAAAGAAAACATAACAATGAGGCATTGTCTTACCGGGAATAACTGATGTCGTTGAGAAAACCCAGCTGTCTTTTGCGTAGCAAGGAAGATGCATTAAATCCCATTCTGGCTACTTTCTGAGCGAAAAAAAA
Source organism: Trichechus manatus latirostris (assembly GCF_000243295.1). Lineage (NCBI taxonomy): Eukaryota > Metazoa > Chordata > Mammalia > Sirenia > Trichechidae > Trichechus > Trichechus manatus. The sequence goes on along the minus strand of NW_004443946.1, from coordinate 25,756,966 downwards.
AAAAAAAATTCAGTGAAGCTATATTTATATCATGGGATAAGGGAGAAAGTTTTTAGTTCCACAGGATGCAATGAAGAAACAGGTGCTAAACTGGCAGAAATTATATGCATAAAAATCTGACAGTCTCCATGGCAAAAGGAAAAGTCCATCACAAGAAGTATATGAGAATTGGAAAGTCTACTCCACACCCCCAAGCCTCCCATCAATTTCTACCTGGGGAGATGAAGCCACCAAGCTAGTGGGTCCTGGAATGGGAAAGAATGGCCAGGTCCCCATCATGCTTTCTATTTGACCTATGGCGACCCCAAGGCCAAAATTTTCCATTCTGCTGCCCTATAATCATCAAAATGCCCTGGCATCTAAATCTGTCTCCCAGATTGCTTGTGGTACTCAGAAGGGACACAAGAAACCCTCACATCCAAACCATACATCCTAGCTTTCTATTTAAAGTACGTAACTACTGAAATTGTGTCATGCTGCTTCCCAAGCTTCCACTAGGATAGCACAAAATGGCAGAATTACTGATGAAACTCAGCAAACAAAACAAAAAAGGAGGGGGGGATGGGAGAAGGCACTTCCTTGCCTGTTTTTATTTGCTCCATCAGGTTCCTACTAGAGAAAATCCTGAGCCACACTCCCTAAAGTACACTGTACCCTAAGTGTTACTGGGTGCTCCATCGCACCTCCTTTCAGCCGTGGGTGGATGCCCCCAGGAGTGTGGAGCCCACCTTTTTCTGCTTGTCTTCTTCCACCAGCTGCAATCTTTTCTTCTCCGTTTCCTTTTGCTGGATGCTCTCCTTCGTGAGGGGGTTGCAGTTGTTATGCCCAGGGAGTAAGCGAAAATAGCGTTTCTTTTCAGGGTCAAAGTAATACCCTGGTAGATCTTCAATCAAAAGAAATAAAATTCACTTCAGCTGAAAACACTGTAAGGAGAATACCTGAAAAACACCTAGCGGAGCCTGGTGGCCTGTCCATAAACCACCCCCTCCCCACTAGCCGCCTGTCTTTTCTGAGGAGGAGAAGGGCTGGCATTATTAGTCACTCTCCTGGATCAAGTCTAATCCTGCGGGAAACCATTTGCCTCAAGATCACCCTTCCTGACACATCCAGTTCCTCCTTTCCGTGTCTTAATTTGTTCCTACAATTTCTTTCAAATCAGGAATGGGCCGGTGATACACATGAAGTGTACCCATATAGAAGCAAAGAGACACCAAGACACACATCCAAGCCCTGGCTGAGGAAAAAAGGCAGTGAGACCAGACGTAACCAGATGACAAGGCAGTAGCAGGTCAATCTTTCCCCACAGACAGGGGCAAAGGAGTCCTATCCAGCAGATTGCCTTACCTGGCACGGAAGAACTTCCAGCTGTGCTGGAAGAGGTTGACGGGGACTCGTCATTGCCACGGCCAGAATCCTGGGGGCTTTGTGATGTCCCTGTGTTATACCTGTGGACACACACCGTTGTGGTAAATTACAGCAAAGGGCTTGAGTTCCTAGTCATTCTCTGACTGTGATGGCTTTGGAGTGGGCAGTTCTCCAGGCTTCACCCCTGACTGAGTACTTGGTTTTTTCTCTCTTCTTTGAAAGCAGTTCACCTACTGCAAATACACCAAAGTTAGGGCAAGGTTTTAACTTCTGTTCCTTGTCTTTCATCTTTTTCAAAATTCACAGCACAGTAATTTCCCCTTTTTATCTCCACACACTTGAGCACTGTGTAAGATCTTTTGGAATTCTCCAGATGAAAAGGAGAACAGAAATCCTTGTCGGAAAGAATTTTACCAGCAGGGCTCACTTGGCAGCTCAAAGCCACAGTTACAAGGCCAGGTGAATTTCATTCGTTATTGGATTCAGTAGCACAAATGGTTTAAATGTTATTTGGCTACCCTACCTCAGATGGAGAAACTGGGGTTTAAGGAATGGAGGCAATTTGCTCAGTAAAACTGGGGTGGAGCCATGGTTAAAATACTTGATTTGCCAAGTCAAGTGGCTACTGTGGCAATTACAGGCGGGAGGATATGGTGATAAAGCAAAAGACCTTTCAGAATCCTGATAAAACCCACTGTAAGATCAAGAAACACACACACACCAAAAGGAATACAAACTGCAAAACTAGATGGAAGCAACAAAAGACCTTCCTCTTTCTTCTGTAAATACTAAGGCGATGCACTGTTTCATGAAAAAATATATCTCCTCCGTTTTTATAGCCCCGAGCTTACTGAGGCAGCTGTGCTGTGATCAGCAGCAGGAGGATCCCATGTCATGACAGATGTCTGTGCTGCTAGTCCAAAGACCGCTGTTCCATTCTTTCCACAGGAAGCCCAGAAGGTGGCTGTCCAGCAGGTTTCCAGGAGACTCTGCCAAAGCCAAGCTAGACTCTCCTTGCTGAGCTTTCATTTTGCTACGTGTTGTGCTCTGGTAGGAAGGCGTGGGGCCCAAAAAATATCCATGGTTCTCCTTACAAAACATACAAACATTGGGCCTGGTCCCAATCCCTTTTTACAAAATGGAACAAGTCTGGGGATTGGGCTCAGCTTAATAGATTTTATTCTGAACCTAATCAGACCTACTGTGCACTGAGGTCCAGGCAGGCAGTCTGTTAAGGGCTTTATATACATTATTGCCGATTCACAGGAGAAGTATTAGCCCTGTTTTCTGCAAGAAGAAATAATGACTCAGAGTGATTAGGCAACTTGCCCAATTATCACATAAGAAAAGGCAAGATGTCAAACCCAGACCTCCTAACTCCAAAGCTCTTGTTCTTTCCACAACATTTTGATGCTTTTTGTTACTGTTGGGGTTAATCTGTTCTAAGAGAAGTATCTTATTATTTGGCACCCTCCCTGATTCTATAACTAGAAATCGGTTTGAAAAGGAGGCCTGGAGTGGAGAAGAGCTTTGAAACTGGCACACGTGTCTGCTTTGGTGAGGTGGGAGCTTGCGGAAACCCTGGTGGCATGGTGGTTAAGAGCTCGGCTGCTAACCAATAAGGCTGGCAGTTCAAATCCACCAGGTGCTCCTTGGAACTCTATGAGGCAGCTCTACTCTGTCCTATAGGGTTGCTATGAGTTGGAATTGACTCAATGGCAATGGGTTTGGTGGTTTTAATATACTTTTAAATGTATGTCAGATATTGTAATAAGCATACTTTTTTTAATATATATATTTTGTTGTTGTTGTTGTAGTTAAATGAAATTCACATTTCAAGTTAGTCTCCCATACAAAATTTTATACATACATTGTTATGTGACCCAAACTGCTCACCCCATTCTGCGACAGCACACTCCTCCTTTCTGCCCCTGATTCCCCATGTCCATTCAACCAGCTCCTAACCCTCTCTGCCTTCCCATCTCACCTCTGGACATAAGCTCCCCCTCTGGTCTCGTTTCTACTTGACTAAGAGGCACACTCTTCATGAGTATCACTTTATGTCCCACAGTCCAGTCCAATCCCTGTTTGAAGAGTTGGCCTTGGAAATTGTTTTAGTTCTGGGCTCAGAGTCCAGGGGCCATGCTTTCTGGGGCACCTCCAGTCTCAGTCAGACCACTGAGTCTGGTCTTCTTAGTAGAATGTAAGTTCTGCACCCCATATTTCTGCTGCTCCATCAGGGACTCCTGTTGTGTTCCCTGTCAGGGCGGTCACTGGTGGTAGCCGGGCACAATCTAGTTCTTCTGGTCTCAGGCTGATGAAGTCTCTGGTTTATGCAGCCCTTTCCGTCTCTTGGTCTAATACTTTCCTTGTGTCTTTGGTGTTCTTTGTTCTCCTTTACTCCAGGTGGTTGGGACCAATTGATGCATCTTAGATGGCCGCTTGCAAGCTTTTAAGACCCCAGACGCCACTCACCGAAGTAGGATGCAGAACATTTTCTTAATAAGCTTTGTTACGCCAACTGACCTAGATGTCCCCTGAAAGCATGGTCCCCACACCCCTACCCCTGCTATTCTGTCTCTCAAACTATTTGACTGTGTAATACACACACTTTTAAATGTACATTAGATACTGTATTACACACACATATACATTGTGTGTGCTTGTTCATTTTTTGTAGTCTTTTCCAGGACTTAGGCTGAATTAACGAATTTAGGTTTCCAGAAAGCTGTTTTCTTTGGTTGAAAAGAAAAGGAGGCAAAAGTCCACCGAATGGAGAAACAACTCTCCAGCTGTATCAGATAGTGTCTACTTTTACCTTATGGCTAATGCTCTGGCCAGAAGTCAGTCAGTCTGAAAGGAAAAAAAAGTGGCCACACCTCCTCTCTAGTCAAAGTGTGGCCCACTGGTCAGCAGCAACGACACTACCTGGGAGCTTGTTAAAATGCAGTCTCCTCGGGCCCCACCTCAGACTCGCTGAATCAGAACCTGTACTCTAGTGAGATCCCGAGTAACTCACGTGCACACTACTGTGTGAGAAGCACCATGCTGGACAGTCCTAGAACGTCAAGGGCAAAAGCTAGCTCCCCCATCCAGGTCAACCGGCCTAATAAAGTTTATTAAGAAAATGTTCTGCATCCTACTTTGTTGAGTGGCATCTGGGGTCTTAAAAGCTTGCAAGTGGCCATCTAAGATGCATCAATTGGTCCCAACCCACCTGGAGTAAAGGAGAATGAAGAACACCAAAGACACAAGGAAAGTAGTAGCCCAAGAGAAAGAAAAGGCCACATAAACCAGAGACTTCATCAGCCTGAGACCAGAAGAACTAGATGGTGCCCAGCTACCACCAATGACCACCCTGACAGGGAACACAACAGAGAGTCCCTGATGGAGCAGGAGAAAGGTGGGGTGTAGAACTCAAATTCTAGTAAGAAGACCAGACTTAATGGTCTGACTGAGACTGGAGGAACTCCAGAAAGCATGGCCCCCAGATTTCTATCAGCCCAGAACTAAAACAATTACTGAGGCTGACTCTTCAGACAGGGATTGGACTGGACCGTGAGACATAAAGTGGTACTCGTGAGGAGTGTGCCTCTTAGCTCAAGTAGATACAAGACACTAAAGGGGCAGCTTCTGTCAGGAGGTGAGATGGGAAGGCAAAGAGGGTTAGGAGCTGGTTGAATGGACATGGGGAATTGGGTGGAAAGGAGGAGTGTGCTGCCACAGTATGGGGAGAGCAATTAGAGTCACACAACAAGGTATGTATAAATTTTTGTATGGGAAAAAATGAAAAAAAAAAAAAAAAAACCTCTAGACTTTAGAACATATAGAATCCCTGATATCAAACATCTTTCACCCATATATAATTTGAGTTATAATCAAGTTCAGTCACTGGAGGTTACTGCGGATTCACTGATCTATTGGAGCTTGTATTCAAAAGGAATTACTCATTTAGTATTTTCCTATGCAAATTTTTCTAAGTAGTTTTTTTCTGTAAAAAAATATGTGCTTATTACAAACATTCAAAAATAAGATCGCTAATGGTGCTGATTGAACAATATGGTGAACATATTCGTCATGGATCGAATTACGTCCCCCCAAAAATGTGTGTATCAGTTTGGTTGGGACATGATTCCCAGTACTGTGTGGTTGTTCTCCATTTTGTGATGGTAATTTTATGTTAAAGGGGGTTAGGGTAGGATTGTAACACCCTTATCCAGGTCACATCCCTGATCCAATGTAAAGGGAGTTTCCCTGGGGTGTGGCCTGCACCACCTTTTATCTTACAAGATATAAAAGGAAAGGGAAGCAAGCAGAGTGTGTGGGACCTCATACCACCAAGAAAGCAGTGCCAGGAGCAGAGCGCGTCCTTTGGACCTAGGTTCCTGCACTGAGATGCTCCCAGACCAAGGGAAGACTGATGACAAGGACCTTCCTCCATAGCCGACAGAGAAAGCCTTCCCCTGGAGGTGACGCCCTGAATTTAGACTTGTAGCCTACTAGACTGCGAAAAAATAAATTTGTCTTTGTTAAAGACAAAAAAAAAAAAAGCAAAAAAAAAAAGCTGACTCCCCCAGAGCACTTGCCTCTCACTCGAGGTACAACGTCTGAACCAAGGGCTCTGCTGGTGACTCCTTCTTCTGTATCTTCTCCCACTCTGCCAGCTGCCTTTATACATTCCTGCTTGGAAAAGAGAAAAAAATTACGTATGTACATAATTACATACATACGTGTGTGCATGCATGCTTATATCTGTTTGCTTCTTGATAGCTCCTTCATGCTCAGAACTAGGCAAGACGATGACCTAATCTGGGTTATCATCAAAGCTGCCAAACCAAGCCTCACCTGTAAAGGGCTGTCTCGAGGTAAAGGAGACGCTGGTAAAATTCAATGCTTTGGTAGCCACCTCTTTGGCTACAGTTTCTCTTACCTCACAGGTGACCCCTGGACTGACAACCTGCTAACTATCCATTCCCTGGGCAACCCGTGTGAGGGTTGACTCACGTTATTAAGACAATAGTCTGAGCCTGTCATGAACTCTCTTAGGTTATTCTTCTTCCTCTTCCCTACCAGATAATACCAGAATACACATTTGTCTTCAACCCACAAAAATCCTTAAATTGATGGCTGATGCTTCTCTTCATACTGTTTCAGCATTGACGCACACGGGAAGAATTAAGAATGTAATTAAACACTGAGTTTGCCTTTTTGACACGGTTTATGAAGAAACAGGTAAGGCGTGAGTACAAGAATGCTTTGCTGAAGTATACCAGCTGTGGAAGAGAAGGATGCTCAGATGCATTTTTTGTTTTTTTTACTAGGCAAAGAACTTTATTAACCTTTGTTTCAAATTTTATTCCCAGGCTTGTTCAGCTTATTTAGCTGCAAAAAATGAATTATGTATAAACAAAAACTGAAAAGAGCTGCAATGTCCAAAAGGCTTAGGCTTAAAAATATTAGAGATCTAGATTTTATCAGATCCATAAACAAAACAATTTTAAAATGCAGTCATAATATAAAATAGCAGCTCCAAGTAACTTATTCAAGTTTCATCTTCTTCAGAAGTTGACTCAAATCAGTTTGCCTCATCCTTGGAAGCCTCATCAAAATTCTCCACAAGATCTGGAACTTCATCATCATCAACCTCTCCAGTAGCAAGTGGTGCTTTTCCATCCACTGATTGTTTGGGCAGAGCTTCAGCCAGTCTTCTTAAACTAGTCAGACTGTCTGCGCCGAGCTGGTTTAAGATGCTGCGTAGCATTTCTGTCAGCTGCTTTGTCTCAGCATGGCCGGTAATGGTGAAAGTGTTCGCTGCCAGAGATGCCTGAACTTTAGGATTGTTAAAGAGGACCACTGTTCCTCGGTTTGTAAACATATTCACCTCTTCAATACCAGAGATATTGTTTACCCCTAATTTCTTTAAAGAGAACTGAAGTTTTTTATCATCTGCTGTAGCTGTTCTATGAACCACCTACTTCTTTCTGCAAACAGTTCCTTTTCCACCAATGCACACTTGTGCCTGCAATTTGGCGAGTTTCTCCTGATTCATGATAGTTTCTTCCATGTTGTCGGAGTGGAAATGGGGCAGCGCGGGGGACTCGGGTTGGCGCTCAGGGGGTCTCTGGCAGACCAGCTGAGATTAGGTGCACACACGCAGGGACCTCACATGCATTTTTTGAAATAAGGAATGAGATAAAAATACTTCTTAATGTATGGCCCCCAGACACCCTTTTAGCTCAGTGGTGAAGTCATTTCCGAGGTTCACCATTCAGCCGGGGAGTGGACAGCCCCATAAAACCAAATTGGACTAGTGAGGCACAGCAGTCCAGGGACAAGGGCCAGAAGGCAGAAGGGGACAGGAAAGTTGGTGATAGGGAACCCAAGGCTAAGTAAGGATACTGTTGATGTGTTGTGAGGTTGTTAACCATTGTCATAGGGCAACATGTGTACTGTTAAATGAGAAACTATTTTGTTCTGTAAGTCTTCATCTAAAGTGAGAATAGCAGCACAACTGGAAGAGCATAGTCGATGTCACTGAACAGTGCATGTAGAAATTTTTGAAATGGTGTATCTTTGGCTATGTATATTTTCACCAAAAAAAAAAAAAAGGCCGAGAAGGGAGAGGGTTGACATGTCGTGGGGTTGTTAACCAATGGATAAAACAATATGTGTACTACCGTTTCATGAGAAACTATTTGTTCTGTAAGCCTTCACCTGAAGTACAATTAAAAAAAAAAAAAAACTTCTTAATGACACTGCTATAGCCACAACTATTTCAAGTCGTTTTTTCAAAATCTTTATTTTGTATAACCTGAATCTACCATTAACTATCAAAATACCGAAGTTTTAACACTAAGAATCACATTAGGCTTTTAGATTGAACTGTGGTACATGGACCAGCTGCTGAGTTTAATGCTTTCCCAACACGGGGTGTGTTTTTTTCACTCACTAGAAAAATTGATGACAACTTAACCAATACATATTAAAACCATATTCAAATGCCATGACAAAATTTGAATAATTTCTAGAGCTGAATGCAACCAAAAAATGGATCAGAACTCCACATATTTGCCTGTATTTCCAACTTCTGCTTTTGAGTGGGGAATGCCTGTTACAGCACCAAAGTCTTTTCAGTGACAAGTCACTCCTTATTCTGTACATTCTACTGCTTATTCAGCTGCTTCTGTGCCAACCTATGATTGCATTGTTGTTAGTTAGGTGCCACTGAGATGGTTTCGACTCACAGTGACCCCTATGTACAATGGAACAAAACACTGCCCAGTCCTGCACCATCCTCACAATCGTTGCTATGTTTGAGTCCACTGTTGCACCCACTGTGTCAATCCATCTCATTGAGAGTCTTCCTCTTTTTCGCTGACCTTCTACTTTACCAGGCATGATGTGCTTCTCAGGGACTGGTCCCTCCTGATAACATAGCTAAAGTATGTGAGACGAAGTCTCACCATCCTCTCTTCTAAGGAGCATTCTGGCTGTACTTCTTCCAAGATAGATTTATTCATTCTTCTGGCAGTCCATGGTATATTGAATATACTTCACCAACAACATAATTCAAAAGCATCAATTCTTCTTTGGTCTTATTTATTCAACGTCCAGCTTTCACATGCATATGAGGTGATTGAAAACACCATGGCTTGGGTCAGGCGCACCTTAGTCCTTAAAATGACATCTTTGTTTTTTAACACTTTAAGAGAGGTCCTTTGCATATTTGCTCAATTGTGAGTTAGGGCTAATTCAATACAAAGAGTAAGAGAAATTTTGTGGGTGTAGTAGTTACATATATAGTTACTACATAAAGGTATTTTCTTGAAAAGTTACAAATATCATTCCTCTCACTGCAATGGAATACACTTTTTTAAAGCGAGATAATTTTTCTAATTACTTTAAAATGTAGATATGTGTATGCTGCAAATATGTATTAAGTGGTCTGTGGATGACATTTTGAGAAACGCTGCTCTGAAATCTATACAGCCTCTAAAACTTTATACTTAGGAAACCCCATTCTCTCATCTTACCTCATCTCTGCTCATTTCTTCCAATCATTTTCTCCCACTAAATCATTTTCATCTCCATCAAGACCTCCAAATCCTTTGACCCTTCCCTTTTCTTCAGGTTCATTGACAACTCTGGGCTCATTTTCTTTCCTAAGGTCTGTGCCCCAGGGCCAAACACTTGCCGAAAACTGTGAGGAAGCTTCCCCCTCCCCTGCTTGCTTCTGGAGTATCTTCCCCTTAATACTCCTTACCTGTCAGATTAATCCTTTTTCTGGCTTCTTTTGGGTCACCCACTCTATGTTTTCCACACTGTTCTGCCCCTGTGTGCGCACATGCACTCCCTCTTTAATGTTAAAATTTTTTTTATTAATTTTGATCTGCCTCAAACTGTATACACTTGGATGCCATTTTCAAAGGTACTCTAGTATATCTTCATATCTAAAATTTTTCACGTCCATCTTTATTATGCATCATCAAGGCAGTTAGGAGCTTTTCATTTATTTTCCACAAAAGCTTGTGCATATTAAATGGAAAAGTCATCAGCATAGTGGTGATACACAGATTGAGAAAATGTGGTTCCAAAGTCAAATATGTCGTGAGAATTCAAATTCAAAATCAGAGACAATTTCATCTGACAATAGTAGGAAATCTAGCACAGATCACTTTTTAGATTGTGGCTCTCAACCAAGGGCAATTTTTAAATTGTGCTTTAAGTGAAAGTTTACACTTCAAGTTAGTCTCTCATACAAAAATTTATACACATATTATTATGTGACCCTAGCTGCTCTCCCTATACTGTAACAGCACACTCCTCCTTTCCACCTCTGATTTCCCGTGTCCATTCAACCAACTCCTGACCCTCTCAGCCTTCTCATCTCGCCTCTGGATAGGAGCTGCCCATTTAGTCTCATGTATCTACTTGAGCTAAGCAGCACACTCTTAGGGAGTATCATTTTATGTCCCATAGTTCAGTCTAATCTTTGTCTGAAGAGTTGGCCTCGGGAATGGTGTCAGTCTTGGGCTAACAGAGTGTCCACAGGCCATGTCTTCTGGGGTCCCTCCAGTCTCAGGCAAACCATAAGTCTGTCTTCTTACTAGAATTTGAGTTCTACACCCCACTTTTCTCCTGCTCTATCAGGGACTCTCTGTTGTGTTCCCTGTTAGGGCGGTCACTGGTGGTAGCTGGGCACCATCTACTTCTTCTGGTCTCAGGCTGATGGCAGTCTCTGGTTTACGTGGCCCTTTCTGTCTCTTGGGCTAATATTTTCCTTTTATCTTTGGTGTTCTTCATTCTCGTTTGCTCCAGGTGGGTTGGGACCAATTGATGCATCTTAGATGGCCGCTTGCTAGCTTTTAAGATCCCCAGAAGCCACTCACCAAAGCAGGATGCAAACATTTTCTTAATAAACTTTGTTATGCCAATTTAACAAAGCTTATTAAGAAAATGTTCCGCATCCTATTTTGGTGAGTGGCATCTGGGGATCTTAAAAGCTAGCAAGCGGCCATCTAAGATGCATCAATTGGTCTCAACCACCTGGAGCAAAGGAGAATGAAGAACACCAAAGACACAAGGAAAGTAGTAGCCAAAGAGACAGAAAGGGCCACGTAAACCAGACTTCATCAGCTTGAGAACAGAAGAACTAGATGGTGCCCAGCTACCACCAATGACTGCCCTGACAGGGAACACAAGAGTCCCAGATGGAGCAGGAGAAAGGTGGGGTGCAGAACTCAAATTCTAGTAAGAAGACCGGACTTGATGGTCTGACTGAGACTGGAGGAAACCTGGAAAGCATGGTCCCTGGATTCTCTATCAGCCCAGAACTAAAACAATTTCTGAGGCCAACTCTTCAGACAGGGATTGGACTGGACTGTGGGACATAAAGAGATACTCATGAGGAGTGTGACTCTTAGCTCAAGTAGATACAGGAGACTAGACAGGCAGCTTCTGTCTGGAGATGGGATGGGAGGGCAAGGAGGGTTGGGAGCTGGTTGAGTGGACGTGGGCAACAGGGGTGGAAGGGAGGAGTGTGCTTTCGCAGTATGGGGAGAGCAACTGGATTCACATAACAATGTATGTATAAATTTTTGTTATGGGGAAAAATAAATAAATAAACTTTGTTATGCCTATTGACCTAGATGTTCCCTGAAACCATGGTCCCCAGATCCCACCCCTGCTACTCTGTCCCTCGAAGTGTTTAGTTGTATTCAGGACACTTCTTAGCTTTTGGTTTAGTCCAGTTGTGCTGACTTCCCCTGTAGCATGTGTTATCCTTCCCTTCACCTAAGATAATTCTTATCTACAATCTACTTAGGGAATACCCCCCTCCCTCCCTACTCTCCTAACCATCAAAAAATGTTTTCTTCTGTGTTTAAACCTTTTCTTGAGTTTGTATAGTAGTGGTCTTATACAATATTTGTCCTTTTGCGACTTTAAGTTCACTTAGCATAGTCCCTTCCAGATTCCTCCATGTTATGTTTCATGGATTCATTGTTTTCTTTTCGCTGCGTAGTATTCCATCGTGTGAATATACCATTATTTGTTTATCCGTTCGACTGCTGATTTGCACCTAGGTTGTTTCCATCTTTTTGCTATTGTGAACAGCTCTGTAATGAACATGGGTGTGCATATATCTATTAGTGTGACAGCTCTTATTTCTCTAACAACCAAGGGCAATTTTGACCCCCCGCCGCGGGGACATTTGGCAACGTCTGCAGACATTTCAGTTGTCACAATTTGTGGGGACTGGGGGACTGAGGCATGTAGTGGGCAGAGGTCAGGTATCCTGCTAACCACTGTACAATACACAGGACAGCACCTTACAACAAAGAATTATCCAGACCAAAATGTCAATAGTGCTGAGGCCGAGAAACCCTGTTCTATTCAGGAAGTGCTCAATAACAATTTGTTGGATGAAACGCTGAATCCAGGTCCTTTGAAGCTGTTCTACCAGACACAGACATTCCAATAAAATGTGTGTAGTGGATGGCTGAGCTTGGCTTTCCCTTCTGGAGAATCTCTTAAGTACTCGAAGCAGCCGAACGCTTAACCACTGTGCCACCTGGGCTACCTCGAAGAAGTAAAACCAAAAACCAGACTTGGTGCCATCGAGTGGATTCCAACTCATAGGACAGAGTAGAATGCTCCATAGTGTTTCCAAGGAGCGGATGGTAGATTCAAACTGCTGACCTTTTGGTTTGCAGGTGGGCTCTTAACCACTATGCCACCAGGGCTCCCACTATTCTGGAAAAACTTAGCAAGTATGCCTTCTTTTTTTTTTGAACATTTCATTATTATTTAGGTGGAAGTATACAGAGCAAATTAATTTCCTAGTCAACAATTTATACACAGCTTGTTTCGTGACATTGGTTGCAAACCCCTGAATGTATCAGCACTCTCCCCTCTTCCTCCCTGGGTTCCCCTTGTCCATTCGCCCAGCTTTCTTGCCCCTACCATCCTTCTCAGCTTTGCTTTTGGACAAATGCTGCCCTCTAGGTCTCATTTAGTTGAATGTTCTGAGATGTACATTCCTCACTAGTGTTATTATTCACTTTATAGGTCTCTCTATTACATGAGGAAACCCTGGTGGCATAGTGGTTAAGAGCTACAGCTGCTAACCAGAAGGTGGGCAGTTCAAATCCACCAGGTGCTCCTTGGAAACCCTATGGGGCAGTTCTACTCTGTCCTATAGAGTTGTTGAGTCAGGATCAACTTGATGGCAATGGGCAATGGGTCTATCGTATGGGCATAATGTGATTTCCGGGAATGATTTGTTCCAAGTTTGAAGGGTGAGTGTCTAAGGGCCATAGTCTTGGGGGTTCCTATCAGAAGACTAATAACCCATTGCCGTCAAGTCAATTCTGACTCATAGCAACCTGACAGGACAAAGTAGAACTGGCCCATAGGGTTTCCAAGGAGCGGCTGGTGGATTCGAACTGCCAATCTTTTGGTTAACAGCAGAACACTTAACCACTGTGCCACTAGGGCTCCACTGGACCAGTAAGTCTGATCTTATTTATGACTTTGAAGTTTTGTTCCACATTCCTCTCCCTCTCTGTCCGTGACCTTCTATTGTGGGCTCAAACATAGCTACGATTATCAGGATGGTGCAGGACTGGGCAGTGTCTCCTTCTGTTGTACAGAGGGTCACTATGAGCGGAATCGACAGGGAATCGACAGCATGGCACCTAACGACAACACTCAACTGAAGAGACAAGGCTTCCTGGGCTGTGCGAGCATCTGTGTGGAATGTCGGCTTTTTGCTAACACACAACTCAGTGTGGAGATTAAGGGCCCAGGCTCTGGACTCAGAAGGCTTTGGTTCAAGGCAGGGCTCCACCACTTTCTAGCTGGTGAGTTACCTTGTGCAAGTTACAACCTCACTAGGCGTTTTTCTGCACCTGACAAAGATACTACTAACTATATCTCTACAGGGTCGCTATGAGTCGCAATCGACTCAACGGCAATGGGTTTTTAAAAACATCTCACAGGGCTGCTGTACGGAAGACTTAGTTAATGCCTGTAGTCAGCACACTGCCTAGCACATAGTAAGAGGGCAATATGAGTTAAGCTGTTACGTTGACCAGTTCGAAAAAGTCTATCCAATCTGAACTTTAAAAGGGGGAAAACCGCACCCAAGGGTTCACAGTCTACCTAAGACCAGGTGGTCGATGGGGCCTCCAGCATAAGGGTTTAGAAAAACGCTCCTTCTGCTTCCCCCTCCTTGGTGTTCACCGCTGCAGATCTGACCCGACAACACAAGGCGCGTTGCACGCCCACGAATTCCGCACGCCTGCAGAAGCGCAGCCCGCTGGCCTGGTCCCCACCCCCGCCACGGTCAGGTCGGCGTTCCACGTGCTCGACTCCTCCCCGCCCCTTTCCTTGGCCTTCCCTCTACGCCCCGAGCCCACCCCGAGATCTGGATGGAGTAGCGGCCGCTCTCAGCCCAACGCCAACGTGCACCTCAGCCCGCACCGACCTACCTGATAGGAAAGTCTCTTCGGGATGCCCCTCGGGCCCAGCTCTGCAGGGGTAGAAGCGAGGGTTGGAGGTACCCGGAAGCATCAAGGAGTGGAGTCAGCCAGGTAGGCGTGTCCGTTCTTGTGTTGTAGCAGCCAATAGGGCCACGGCAGACACCGTTTCCTTCTCATTGGGTGCGGCTTCGGGCTGTCGACGTTAATTGGATGTCGATCTGACGGGGGGCGGGGCGTGGGAGTTCGGCTCCGCCCAAGCCTAAGCGTGGAGGCCGCGGGTCCACAGGCGTGTCGGAGGCGCGCCCGTCTGGGGGCGTGGCAGGGGCGTGGCCGAGTCGGGGTAGGAGGCTGCTCTGTGAGCCGCGGAGCTCCGTAGCGGCTTGCCCGGAAGTAAAGGATATTTCTCGGAAACTCTGGTTACTTCTCCGCCCGCAGCCGACTGACTCGGCCACCGAAGTTCTCTCGCCTCTTGGGGCACTGTCTTCAATACTGAGACTTGGAGAGAGAGGAGAGTATTGTGTTGGGGGAAGGGCGAAGGAGGTTTTGAGATGGAGAGAAAAAGGAACAGGTGGTGCAGTCTTTGGCAGTGACCTTAGGTGTCTGAGGCAGCTGACCCGAAGTCTGCGTGGCTCGGACACGCAGAGGAGCGTGCCCCGAACTGACAGTCAGGAGGCCGGAGTTCTTGGTCTAGTTCTTTTCCTACTTGCTGTGTGAGTCTCTTCACTTCTTTGGGTCTCAGTTTCCTCAGTTGAATCAAGGAAGTTGATCTAACATTCTGTCGTTCTCAGCAGCGCTAAATTCGGTACAAAGTGGAAACAACCCAAATGTCTACCAACAGATGCATGGATAAACAAAATGTGGTATAGCCGTACAGTGGAATATTATTCAACCATATAAAGAAATAATACGTGCTACAACATAAATGAATCTTAAAAACCTTCTACGTGAAAGAAGTCAGACACAAAAGACCACATATTATTCCATTCATATGAAATGTCCAGAATAGGCAAGTCGATAGAGACAGAAAGTGGTTGCCTGGGTCTGGGGGTATGAGTTGAGGGACAAGGGAGTGATAGTTAGAAAGGGCATGAGTTTCTTTTTGAGATGATAAAAATGTTCTAAAACTGTCTCTGGTGATGGTTTCACATTGTAAAGAAAATGACCCCCTCCCTTCTTAGCTCAGCCTTCACAGAAACTAAAAAGTCATGGTGATAAAGACAGTTTTGGGAAAAGTTTAAATAATTAGATAAGGCATAACTAGCCTATAGAATGCAGATACACAAAGTTAATAAACCAATCCAACCCACCTCCTGCCGATAAAGTGAATGACAACCAATTATTTAAAATTTCCCTTTTGGGAAACAGTTTATACTGTAGAATCAAAATTGTAGTGTGACAAGCTCACCTCTTCGAAGGGGTGCTTTCTGTTCTCAGTTTTTTCTGCAGTTAAAACTTTTTAACTCTAGGTGACTTATCGATTGGATTTTTTTCTTTTGACACACATATCTGTGAATATACTAAATCTATTGAATTTGTGATTCAATTTTAATTTGATTTGAGTTTGTGAATGTGATGTGATAGAAAGTGACTGGGATCCTATATTGAGTTGGGTATGTATTATTTACCCTCCCCTCCCCCCATTTCATTCTCTACGCTCTTTACCCTGCTCTCTGCAAATCCACGGAATATACTTGGGCTTCCCTGCCATCTGACTTCTGATTGAGTTCAGTCAATGAGAGGCACCAGCAGGAGCAGGTAGGTGGGAAAGAGAGATCAGGATATTGCTTGCTCCCTCCCTGCTTTGGGGTGTGTTTTCTGGCAGTAGTTCCTCCTCAGAGTCCAGCTCTCAGCAGGCTTCAGGAATTCCATTTTCTCCCTCTCCCTTGAAGACTACAGGTGGTAATAGCTTCCTACAGTTGCTAGCCCCTGGGTGCCCCAACAGTTTTTCTTTTTTTTTCCCTTTACCTTGCCTAGCCATTATCCAGTTGCCGTCCAGTTGATTCAGACTCGTGGTGACCCCATGTGTGTCAGTGTAGAACTGTGCTCCATAGGGTTTTCAGTGACTTATTTTTGTGAAGTAGATCTCCAGGCCTTTCTTCCAAGGCAGCTCTGGGTGGACTTGAGCTACCAGCCTTTCAGTAAGCAGTCAAGTGTACTATCTGTTTGTACTATCCAGGGACCTCTTTACCCTGCCTACACCTCTGTTAATAGCTCCTTCATTGAAGTCTCTTGAACCATCCCAGTTGGATTCTATTTTTGGAAAAGACATTTTTGAAGAAATTACTTTTTTGGATCGTTTGTTTAAACAGTTGTTGTGAGCATTTTTTTTTTTTTCCCCAGGTCAGTACATAATTCTTATACTATATACTTTTCAGTCCGATCAGTTTAAAAAAGAAAACAATAGCCAGGCTTGTCCTTCCAGAATTGAGTGCTGAATGGATTCCCTTTTTTTTTTTGTCCTGCCCCTACCCTGATGCCTAAGTATCCTGGGTTGTGCATTAAAGGGATGGTGTGCACACTGTTGTGACTCTACCTCCCCAGGCATCTAGATTATCCAAGTAATGCCATTTTTCTGGCTTCTTTATGTTACAGAACTGCATTTCCTTGATCAGGCTTCATGCTCAGCTGTGCATTTTTCTACTCACTGCCCTCGGAAGGGGTCTCAGTCACTAGGAGTCAGCGGGCCCTTTTCTTGCACACACAGGCCATGGCAGAACCTACTTTTCCCACCTTCTTTTATTACCTTCTCTCCTTGGTGCCCAGAATAGTGCTTCTGTTTGAGGAATTCTTCACGTAATTTTTTAATCCCCTCCTCCCCCTGCCTGGTTAAGCATTTGTACGGTTGGTTCTTCCAAGGATGGTTTAGTGTAGAAAAAAGGGAGGAGCCGCAGAAAGAACACCTAATACAGCTTCCAAGAGCACCACTCATTTTCTCAGCAAGATAGAAGAACATTAAAAGGATGGTATTTCCCGTGACTGACTTCATCAGTGTCAACAGCTTTATAAGCATAGAAAGCTATAGATTGAGAGAAGGGGGAAAAAAGTCTGCAAAAACAGGGTGATATCAGAGCAGGAAAAAAAATAGAGGCATGTAATTGTTCCACATCTTACTGCCTCCTTGGTTTTTTCTGCATTGGAACTTCTGTTTAACACTGATAGGAGGATTGCCTTTAGGGGACGTGAGGAGGGGAGTGGGGAAGAATTCAGCTTCAGTTTAGTGTTAGGAGACTGCAGAGAGACTTAGGGCAGAACTGGAATTATCAAGGAACTGTGTATGTATGTGCCTGGGAGGCTTTTTAAAAATCTGATGGGAACGTGTTCCTGGTCCCAGAAGAAGGCATGAGGGCCTGGGATGAATCTTTTGGTTTTTTCTGGGATCATGGATATACAAAATCAGGTAAACCAAGAAGGCTAAAGTAAGGGACCTCTTTAGCCTAAAATTGTACCCCCTCCATTTCTCAGATGAATCAACACTGGTCACAAAATTAATTTCTTCTTTGTTCTGTCCCAAATTTGACTACCTATCCTCTGTTATGCATTAAAAGAGGTAATTTGAGGCAGTGTGACCCCAGCTTTCCAGATTAGAAAAATATTACCCTATGGATAAAATGAGACAACATATTTGAAAATGTTTTGTATATTGGAAGGAAGACACTTTATAAATGTTGCTTATTACTGTTAACGATCACTTGAAATACATCCTGGGAGGTTAAGGCTGTGTGCTGTGGAGCCAGTCCTATGTTCAGATCTGTTCTATCACAGTTTGGCTGTGGGGTGTTGGGCATGGTGCTTGGCTTCTCTGAACCTCGTTTTCCCCATCTGAAAAACGAGGATAATAAGTATCAGTGTGCAGAATAAATGCACTTGGAACACATAAAGAACTTAGAACAGTGCCTCACCCATGGTGATTACTCAATAAGTCAGTGAAACTGAGCCCAAAAAGGTTGCATTGCAACCTTCTTCCACAGATACAGTGGAAATGCCAGCAGTTTAGCAGCACCACCTTGAGAAAAAGCTGGGAAGGTCAAGGAGAATTGCAGAGGGAGGTTTGCCAGGAATCTGTTTTCCCATTCTGAGGCATGGGTGTGATTTCCCAACCTCTCCCCTGAAGCAGCAGCTTCTTCAGAGGAGGACGAGAATCAACAGAGTCTTCAGCAAAATAAGATTCTCTTTCTATAGATGGCTTCTTTTTCCGCATCACTCTGGCCAATGTCTAATGATGAAATTGGCTTATTTTCTAGAACCAAATAGACATTTGTTCCCACTAGCCCATGGTGCTGGTGCCATTATTAATGAGCTGCACCGTTGCCCATTGCTGTAGGAGTCATTAGGGAAATCCTGATAGAGTTCTGTTTATTGCCAAGGGAGGTGTCAGAGGCAGAGAAAGCACAGCTGGGGCCTACAGCCCCCAGCAGACTGTGCAGCGCAGGCAGCCAGAACAATCATTCTTAGACTTGCAAAGTGAGGACATAAATTCTAAGAGGAATAAAAATGGGTGATATAAAGCATTCGAGGGTAAGATTCAGAGTCATTTTTTAGGTTTCTGAACTGTTGAATAAGTTAAGGTAACACGGCAGTGCAATTTGAAGCAAACTTCCTCAGGGGGCAGCAATTTGAGCAATGCCGGTCACTGAGCAAGCTCTAAGCAAGCTGGCTTCCTTGGCTGAGACTGCACCTAACGCAGAAGCCTGCACTCTGGCACTCAGTCAATATGCATTTTAGGTACTGCTGACTGAGCGATCTGGGAGATAATCAGAATGAACAGGATCCATCACAGTGCAGTATGCACAGCTTATACGTTGTGGCAAAATCCACCAGCCCCTTACCTATAAGACTGAATCAGCTGCTGCAAACACACAGAGATGATGCACAACACAGGCCAGTTTGTTGGCAGAGAATACTGAACTTAGAAAATGTGAGATTGCTGTAGAAATAGGCGCTTCTCAGCACTTACTTAAGGTCTGGCTGGACCATCACAAAGCGTTTGTAGGTGATGGCTTTAGATAAAGATGCTTTTGACTAGATGGACTCAGCTTTGCAGATGGATTAATGTCATAGCCACAGCTCTTTGTGCAAAGCAACAGAAACTCATTGGAGCTAGCACAAGCCAAAGCAGAATTTACAGGAAAATTCTGGAGTATGTCACGGTGAGGAGAAGGCACAGGAATTAAAAGCTAGAATGTCAGGAACCCAGGTTATTTTCTTTCTGCCTCTTTACAAGGAGTAAAATAAGATGCTGTTTTTGCTAGTTGAGGTTGAGAGATTGATCTTTCCTGATGATGTGCGCCAAGTAGGCGAGTTGAAGTCTTGCCATCCTTGCTTCTAAGGAACGTTCTGGTTCAAACTGTGGTGTTGGTGAAGAATATTGACTATACTATGGACTGCCAAAAGAACGAACAAATCAGTCTTAGTAGAAATGCAACCAGGATGGTCCTTAGAAAATAAGATATAAAAGGTCTAATACATGTCTTAGAAATTAGCAGATATAACTAAAAAAAAAAAAAAAAAAACAACTAAGGAAAAGAGACCTTTGCCAGAAAGTAGAATCCAAAGGTCGAGGAAAATGAAAAAAGATTAAGATCCTCTTGGCAAAAATTGGTATCAACAGGATATAATAGGGTATCAATAAGATA
>NW_004443946.1:25702585-25736478 GCF_000243295.1 Trichechus manatus latirostris | reverse complement strand
ACCATGAGTCAGAGCCTGAGTGAGGTGCGGAGAGCACGTGAACAAGGGAGGGGTGGGGATGCGGCCTGTGGCAGTGGTGTTCTAACATGACGTGTCAAAGCCTGAGTAGGGTGAGGAAAGCACACACATGGGGTGAGGGATGTTAGTGGCGGCAGGGGCAGCCCAGTGTGGGGTACTGGAGCCTGAGTGGGTTAAAGAGGATATGCACACAGCTGATGGAGGAGGGGGGAGGTATAGGATGAGGGGCAGTGGCAGGAGACTGGTTACATACTGGGAAAGGGGAGCAAATTGATCCAATAAGTAAATTTATTGAGAACAATGGGAGACAAGGTTCTCACTATTGGAGAAAACCCACAAAAGCCAAAACCATTGTCGTGGAGTCGATTCCGACTCACAGACCCTGTAGGACAGAGTAGAACTGTAAACGGACCAAATGTGGGCCTTCCCGGGGTGCAAGGAAAGCCAATGACCAAGACACCGGCCTTTGAGAAATCGAAAGCAACGTTTATTTCGAGCCGGCAAACGAGCCGGGAGAAATTTTCTCAGACCAGGCTTCTGATCAAGGGGTGTGCTACACATTTATGGGGTGGCAGAATAAGGAAGTTACACATATTAAATTTCTGGGGGATCATATGCATAATAACAGCAGGGTGGGGGAAGATCTCTGGGCCGGATGCTGGTGTCGGACCTCAGGCTTCTGAATGTTTTCCCTCAGTTTTGTACTGTAGCACTTTGGTTCCTTCCAGACTTTTAATGGCACTTTTGTTCTGGATAGGTCATCTTATAAGAATGCCCGAAGCTTCCCTGCGCATGCCTTGCCGGCCTCAGCTGGTCTTAACTGGTTCGAGCCACTGGTCTCTAACACCCAGGCAGGGATTATCCAGGAAGGTCGGAAGCTGAAAAACAACTCAAAAATATCTTTAGTGGGCCTGGCGGAGTTTCTTGTTTGTCACCCTTACAGAATTGCCCCATCGGGTTTCCGAGGAGCAGCTGGTGGATTTGAACTGCCAATCTTTTGGTTAGCAGCTGAGCTCCTAACCACTATGCCACCAGGGCTCCATTTACAGGTTAGGAGAGAGTAAATGGACAAAAATACAATCTACAACCTGAATTAAGAAATAAATTTCTAAATAACCCATGGGTCAGGGAGTAAGTCACAATGGAAACTAGAAAAAAAATAGAACTAATAAAGACAACATATTAAAACCCTTGAATGCAGCTAAAGCAGTTCTTAGAGGAAAACTTAAATGCTTGTATTAAAAATGAAGAAAGACTGAAAATTAATGGGGTAAACATTCATCTCAAGAAGTGAGAAAAAGGATTGTTCCATAATGGTAGTGTCTTGGGAGGGGTACTAGGTGCCTGGAGGACAGGAGTAGGAAGGAGAATTACTTTTCAATGTATATCCTTTTTACCTTTTAAATTTTGTACCGTGTGCACTTATAATTTAGTTTTAGAAAAACACCATGTTGAATACGGCTTAGAATACATCCATTTCTTGTATACATTTGGTTTGAGGGGCTTGAAAGAAAAGAAAGAGCAAAAATAGACTAGTTTAGGAATGAGAAAGGAGATACAACCACAGTACAAAAAAGAAAAAAAGAATTTTGAGAGACTATAATATCCAACTCTACGGCAGCAAATTTGAAGTCCTAGAGATAATGGATTATTTCCTGTTAAAATACAAACTATCAAATTTGACCCAAGAAGAAATGAAAACCCGCAATAGATTACTTACCATAGAAGAAAATGGGAAGGGATTACAAATCTACTATTAAAAAGGAGAGCCAGTGGACCCCTGGAGGCTGGATAAACCCCTGAAACTATTGCCCTGAGATAATCTTTAAACCTTAAACCAAAAATATCCCCTGAAATGTTCTTCAAACCAAAAAATAGTTCAGCTTAACTAGTAAAAAATGTCTGCTTGAAGCATTATGTTCTTTTAAGAACTATCTATATGAGATCAAAGCCACAAGAGCAACTGGAAAGATTAGATAAGAACCTTAGAGGGCAGTAAGTTTATGGTAATGAGGGAGGAACAACTCAGAAAGGAGGGTGAGAATGGTTGCACAACTCAAAGAATGGAATCAATGTCACTGAATTGTACGTGTAGAAACTGCTGAATTGGTGTATGTTTTGCTGTGTATATCCTCAACAACAGCAACAAAAAAAGAATTATTTATATATGAGTGTAAACTGACAAAAGTTAATCTAAGACACAGATGAGAACTTTAAGGGGCAAACCAAAAAAAAGCCAAACCTGTTGCCATCAAGTCAATTCCGACTCATAGACACCCTATAGGAAAAAGTAGAACTGCCCTATAGGGTTTCCAAGGAATGCCTGGTGGATTCAAACTGCTGACTTTTTGGTTAGCAGCCAAGTTCTTAACCACTGCACCACCAGGATTCCTTAAGGGGCAGAGAGCCTAAATTAATGGTGATAAAAACAATATGGGTAGAGATCGCATGGTGGTGCAATGTGAAGTATGTAATCAATGTTATGTTCGTGTAGAAATTGTAAATGGATGTATGTTTGATTGTGTATATTGCTACCAAAAATAAATAAAATATTAAAAAGGGGGGGAGGCAGGTGGATTCAGAGCTGAATTTTATCTATCCTTTAAAGAATGGATGATTCCAAAATTATTTAAAATATCCCAAGTTATAGGAAAAAATTAAAATCCTCCAATTCATTTTATAAAAGCAGCATAACTTTAGAACTAAAACCTGACAATGATAGTAGAAAAATGAAAATTAGAGACAAATCTTATGAATATATATTTGCAGAAATTCTAATAAAATACCAGCAATAGAATCTAGCAAACAGAACTTAGCAATGTATCAAAAAACAATATACTATCACCAAGAAGGCATTCAAATGATTCAATGTCAGAAAATTTCTCAACAAAATCCATGTCTTAAATAATGAAGAAAATGATCATATAAATGCTAAAAAGGTGTGTGATAAAATTCATCTCATTCCTAATAAAAACTCTTAAGAAAATAGAGATCTTTATGACCAAGATTGGAAATCCAGAAATTAGAAAAGATAAACATATTGGACTAAAATTAGAAAAAAAAACCTTTGTATTATAAATGATACTATAAACAAAGCTAGTGGGCAAATAGTAGATAGTATATATAATGCAGATGGTAGTCAAAGAATTAATTTCTATAAAGTTAATCTTACAAATTTCAGCTTTTATAAACAGACACTAAGAATAATAAGTAATGCAATGGAAAAATGATAACAGATATGAAGAGAAAATTTACAGAAGAACAAGTCCAAATAGCCAGCATCCATATAAAAAGATGCTCAGATGTCTTGATGGTCAGGACTGGGCCACTGGCAGCACCTTCCTATACACTAGAGAAAGGCAGGACCCCTTTCTGCACTGACATGGGCAGGAAGGGTGCTTGGCTTTGCAAGCCACTGGAGGGCTGGATTCCAGCCCCAATCACCTGTGCACCAACTGTGCAGTGTATTGCAGTGGCCCAGACTCAGAAAAATGCAAATTAAAGTAATGATGAAATATTGCTTTATATCCATGAAACTGGCAAAAAATAAAAAAGAGCTGTAATACCTGTTCCCAGCAGGGACGTGGGGGAAAGTACGCTCTTCATACATTGCTGGTCGAATTGTAAAGCATTTCAGCCTTTTTGGAAGGCAATCCAGCAATATCTATTTAAATTAAAAATACGTATTCCCTTGACCCAGGAATTCTACTCCTAGGAGTCTATTCCATAAAAATAAAAGTGCTAATTTATACAGACATGTGTGCAAGGATGTTTATTGCAGCACTGTTTGTAGCTGCCAAGAACTGGAAACATGGTGAATGGCCATTAATCAGGGAATGGCTGAAAAATTAAAATACATTACTCCATAGAATATAACATGGCCATTAAATGGAATGAATTATAGCCTTACCAGATGTCTGGGACAGGTTTCCATGAGATACCGGTGAATGAGAAAACCAAGATACAAAATGAGTATAATATGATTCTATTATTGTAAAAAAAAAAAAACAATAAAAAACCCCATATATGTGGATGTAGATAAATATGAATATGAATATGTGTATGTGTGTTTGTATGAGCAGGTGACTGCAAAGGAAAATAAATATGGACACAGTCTAGGTTGTTAATGTGGGAGGAGGAGAGAAGAGGGGAAAGTTGCCCGCAATAAATACAGCAAGTATGATGTGGTCCCGTCCATGTAAAATTGTGGGAGTGTCTGTGCATTGGTATATGTGTGTGTATATATGTGGGTACATAAAGAGATCTATGGAAGGGTACTCACCTCAGTGTTACTGGTTAGGATGGTGAAATTTCATGGGACTTTTATTTACATTGAGCCCTGGTAGTGCAGTGGTTAAGAGCTCAGCTGCTAACCAAAAGGTTGGCAGTTTGAGTCCACCAGCGCTTGTTGAAAACCCTAGGGGGCAGTTCTACTCTGTCCTGTAGAGTTACTATGAGTCAGAATCTACTCAGTAGCAATGAGTTTGGGTTTTATTTTCATTATTGTATCTTTATTATTGTTCCACTTCTTTATAATGAACATGTAACATGTATTATTTTTTATGTCTATTTTTATTGTGGTAAGAAAGTACATAATGAAACATATGCCATCTCAACAACTGAACATGTTTTATTTGTATATACAGAAAAAAAATGAAGTTATTTTCATTTTGAGAATAAAGTAACAACAAAAAACAAGCCTCAGACTGGAAGAACTGGTATGACTCAGTAATGCACACATTTTTAATTTATAGCTGGCTTCAGGGGGCTCAACTTGAAAAAGGAATGAAAAAGAATGAACAAAGGGAACGACTAGTGCTCTGAAGTGTTACCTCCACTGCAAATTATGGGGCAGATGGGAAAGTGTTTAACTTCACCCATGTATTGGTTACAGCTCTTTTTGATGGTTTCACTGTGTCAGCAGAATTCTTTGCTGCTTTTTGTAAACTTTTTAAAGCTTTTAGTGTAAGTTTGATATTTGTTTTTTTCCTTCTGGTTATGTACTACAGTAAACTGATTTTGACATTTTCCACCTTTCTCTAAGGAGAAGGAGCCCTGGTGGTACAGTGGTAAAGTGCTCAGCTGCCAACCAAAAGGTTGAGGTCCAAACCCACCAGCTGCTCCACAGGAGAAAAATGTGGCACTCTGCTTCCATAAAGATTTACAGGCTTGGAAATCCTATGTGGCATTTCTACTCTGTCCAGAGAGTTGCTGTGAGTCAGAACAGACTCGATGGTGACAACATAGAGGGGGCAGAAGACTCATTCGATTGGGTACATGGGCTCACTGTTGCCTGCTGCTTTGAAAGTAAGGTTTTAGCCATTTGAAAAAGAGGTTTTCTCCCTGGCTTCCAGGTAGATAATGAAAGTAGCATTGCGTGACATTAAAAACCAGGCATTGCAAATTTTAGATTCAAGAGTAAAATTCATGTTTCTGTTTTGAATTTGAGAGGAGAGAGATTTGAACTGGGGTTTAGAGGTGGGGAATCTTGACATAGATTCAAGTGGAGGCTAATAGTTACAATTGGTTTGCTTTTACTCAGTTACTACTTTACAAACTGAAAAAATAAGGGAAATCTTTCCTGCCTGTAAAATGAGGATCCTGAGGGTATGTCTAAGGCCTCATTAAGAGGTTTAAATGGGTTCATGCAGGTAAAGCATTTTAGATTTTAGAACAGTTAGCACATGGGAAGTACTACATAAGTGTTACTATTATTATTTTCTCATTTGTTGGGCTCATCTGTCTGTTTGCACAGGAAGCACTTTTTTTGGGGGGGTGGGGAAATGGCTTATATAATATAAGGCATTGATGTTGTTGTTTGGGATTCTGAGATACTATCTGAATTACTTTGTATATAATACTTCACCCAATACCATGAACTTGAGTTCAGGGCACTAAATTTTGTTTGATGGCAAAATTTAATCAATGGTTACTTATAGTCACCTCATAATGAGATTTAGGAATTTAATAGAATGTTAAAAATACTTTTAATTTCTTGGAAAAAATGTGTTTTGTAATAGAAGCAGTCATTACAGATACTCTGTTTGGGATAGGACACATAGAAATTATAGTTCTGCAGGATGTCTAGCAGCCTTCATCAGGATGTTTTATTCTAATAATTAAAAAAAACCAAAACCTTCTATGATATCATGCTATGAGGATGAATTAAAGGGTTCTGCTCTTGGGTTTGGTGTTTTATTTCATCTTGTTACAATGTCCCATCATCCATATGACCTGTATAGTTCTCAGAGCCGGAAAAAAAACAAACGAAACCCATTGCTGTCAAGTCGATTCTGACTCATAGTGACCCTATAAGGACAGAGTAGAACTGCCCCCATAGGGTTTCCAAGGCTGTAATCTTTTTTGTGTGTGTTTTAGGTGAAAGTTTACAGTGCAAATTAGTTTCTCATTGAAAAATTTATACACAAATTGTTTTGTGACATTGGTTGCAATCCTCTCAATGTGTCAGCACTCTCTCCCTTTCCCTTTACACCTTGGGTTCCCCATGTCCATCCATCCAGGTTTCCTGTCCCTCCCTGCCTTCCCTTTTGGGCAGGTGTTGCCCATTTGGTCTTCTATATTTGATTGAACTAAGAAGCATGTTCCTCAAGTGTGTTATCGTTTGTTTTATAGGTCTGTCTAATCTTTGGCTGAAACATGGACTTCGGGAGTGGCCTCAGTTCTGAGTTAGCGGGGTGTTTGGGGGCCATACTCTCGAGGTTTCTCTAGTCTCTGTCAGACCAGTATGTCTGGTCTTTTTTTGTGAATTTGAATTTTGTTCTGCATTTTTCTCCTGCTCTGCCCGGGACCCTTTGTTGTCATTCCTGTCACAGTGGTCAGTAGTGGCAACGAGGCACCATCCAGTTCTTCTGGGCTCAGGCAGGTGGAGGCTCTGGTTCACATGCTCCTCCAAGGCTGTAATCTTTATGGAAACAGACTGCCACATCTTTCTCCCCGCAGACCAACTGGTGGGTTCAAACCAGAGCTTTGAACTGTTTCATTCCAGTTGCGTTTTCACAAGTTCCCAGGAAGTTTTACATAAGAGGAAACTGGTGGCTTAGTGGTTAAGTGCTCCAGCTCCTAACCAAAAGGTCAGCAGTTCAAATCCACCAAGTGCTCCTTGGAAACTCTATGGGGCCATTCTGCTCTGTCCTATAGGGTCTCTATAAGTCGGAATTGACTCAACGGCAACAGGTTTTTGGTTTTCATATGTAAGAATCACCAGGGGTCTTGTTAAAATGTGGATTCTGATTCAGTATATCTGGGGTGGAAATAGGAGCCTTGGTAGCGCAGTGGTTAAGAGCTTGGCTGCTAACCAGATGGTCAGCAGTTTGAATCCACCAGCCGCTCCTTGGAAACCTAGGAGGCAGTCCTACTCTGTCCTAGAGGGTCCCTATGAGAATCGACCTCAGCAATAGGTTTTTTTTGTTTGTTTGTTTGGGGTGGAAATGCAAGTTCTCAGCAGGAACTTGCTAGAAATGCAAATTCTCAGCAGGGGTTCAAACCAGAACAAACCAGTTCAAAGCCCTGGTTCAAACCACTGGTTCAAGCAGTGGAACTCTGACCCACTAGGTCACCAGGGCTCCTTGTTCTTAGAGTGGAGTGTTTGAATTCCATGACTGATTCTCTGTACTTCCTCCATCTGGCTATTCTGACTCACCCACTGGGAGAGCACTCCTGGTGTTGGAAGGTCAGGTGTCCTGGAAAGAAGGGAGGAGAAGAGAAGACCTCATTCCTCTGCCTTAGCTGTTAGCCTGCAAAAGAAACCCCCTGCAGGACTCCCAGATGTTGAAAGCACCCTGGTGAGTAATGGCAATTGTGTGAGTGCAGAGCAAATCCTGGGTCTTTGTCCTCATTCCTTGTAGCCTTATTGATAAACAAAAATCAGTTACTTGAGGTGGCCAGTTGGTAGCCTAATTCGTACTCCCAATGCTCACCTGCCTGCCTCACTTTTGGAAACAATCGACCGTGTAAACTACAGCTTGTTTTGGCGCCTGCTTCTAAAGGGCTTAGTTTGAGAGACCAATTTGCACCCCTTCCCCAGCAGCACCATCTGCTCTTGACGCTTTTAAGGTATCTGGTCTCCCTTTACTCTCTCTTGGTCCTGGAAACAGGGTTGGGAATGGTCATCTGAGTTTTCTTGGCAGTCTGAGCTCTGGATACCTTTCTCCAGAGTGTCTGAGGCATAAATCTGTCTATGACTTCCAAGCCAAATGAATAGATAGTTAGTGGGAGCATCAACCATCAGCAGGTATGGCCTTTGGGGCTTTTCCAAAAGGCAGGGCAGGCCTGGTCTACAAAACAGCATCTCGCCCTTCTGCTGGATATTCAGTTTCAGTTTATCGACCATGCAGGGAACATAAATATAGGCAGTAGCTACAACATGGCATTTGCATAGGAAGAAGCAGAAGGTGTTGTCGATTTCAAAAGTTAAGGAGGTAGCATGGTGCATGTCATACATTCTCACAGAAGTTTCATGGAGTGTGTGTCTCAAAGCTTTCACAGCAGAGAGAGTGCAGGTTCCAGTGCACTGCTGGCTATCTCAGCAATCCAAGCTGTGATGGTCAATTTTCTGTATCAGCTTGGCTGGGCTATGGTTCCCAGCTGTTTGGTCCAGCACTAGTCTAGATATTGCTATGAAGGTATTTACGTATGATTTACATTTACAATCAGTCCATTTTAAGTACAGCAGATTACCTTCCATAATGTGGGTGGGCCTCATCCAATCAGTTGAAATTCTTAAGAGCAAAAACTGAGGTTTCCTGAAGAGAGAATGAGTCTGCCTCAAGACTGTAACATAGAAATCCTGCCAGAGTTTCCAGCCTTCCTGGCCTACATAAAGTGTCTTTTTCTCTCTGTGTCTCTGTATGTATGTATGTATGTATGTGTGTGTGTATATATATGTGTATATATATATAATTTATGTATGCATCCTGTTGGTTCTGTTTCTCTCAAGAATACTGACTAATACACAGGCACGCTGATAAAAGTAGATCATTGCAGGCTGGGGCTAGTTTTTTTCTTCCCAAGCCTTGCAACCCTCCTGGGCAAAACTGGACTAGCCAGGGAATGCTTGCTCCATATATTGTTACTGAATATAAGTTTCCGGCAACAGAAGAAACTGGACTGGCAAGCAGTTTGAGGTAAGTCCGTGTAGTTAATTTTTTTCTTGCCCTCTCAATAACAGATCTGATGCCAAAACAATCTTGGCAACGGAGCTAGGCATGTTTTTTCTACCTGACTCAGCATGGGTGATAAATAAATCAAGTGTGTTTTACTGCTCTAACAATATGTGGTACCACAGGTAATCTTTTCTCCGAGGTAAGCCCTGCTGCATCCCTCTCAACTTTGCATATGGACTCCTCAAAGAGCAGAGAGGAAAAGGCAACTTGCTTTTATGACAGCATGCACATTTTGGTTGACCCAGTGGAGCAATTTCCTTAATTTCAACCAGGTGACCAAGCTATGGTTCTTTCTCAGTTATATCACTAAGAAAGTATCCTAAAATCTGAGCAGTCAAGTTTTCCATTGCTGGATTGCTTTGACAGGTGGCATATTCATTACACGTCAATGCCGCAATATGGCATTAATCTAGGACTGTTTGCCATGGAGGAGAGCCCTGGTGGCACAATGGTTAAGCACTTGCCTGCTAACTGAAAGGTTGGCAGTTTGAACCCACCCAGTGGCTCCGTGGGAGAAATATGTGGCGATCTACTTTCATAAAGATTACAGCCTAGGAAACCCTACGGAGCAGTTCTGCCCTGTCATATGGGGTTGCTATGAGTCGGTAACCAAGAACAACAACATTTGCCATGGACCTAATGCCTTTCATTCATTCAACAAACATCTTTTGAATACCTACTGTGTGCCAGAACTTCACAACAGAAGGACTCATTTATATTATAGGGGTGTTTTCTCAACCTTTTTTTTGCCCTCCAATTGTCCATTATTGTGTTTGGCACTTTCTTCCAGGGCTGGAACCCAGCAAATTTCCCAACTTTGTGGCTTTCAGGGGATGTCTTTTCCACTGATTGACACTAGAGGGCACTCAATTGCCAGTAACAAATTTGGGCACGTGGACTTTGTGCACAATTTTCAAGACTTTAAGTTTTACTCTTTTCAGTAAAGAGCAGTTGCCCAACTCCATTCTCCTCCTGATGGGGCATCAGAAGAGGAGACACTCTACCTTGGACTAGATGTTGGTTTCCATTAAGGCTTTCTCTCTTAAAATTCGGGTTTTTGAACTGTCCTTGTTAACAGTGAGTAACTTACTTGTGATATTGCATGCTATTATCATCCACCACATCCACACCTATTCCATGTTACCTACTCGTAATAAATTCTGGCACTTATTATGAGTAGAGATTTTTCTTTCTTTTTTTTTTAAGAGGTTGGGATTTATCTCCCTGGGTTTAGTTAATTATGCTTTTATTTATTCTTGAAAAGGCTGGTTCCTTTCTAAACCTCACAGTTTGCCTGTAGGCCAGTCTGGCTCTCATTTTGCTTTCTGTTTTGTCTATTGCCTTTTTTTTCTTGAATACAGGTAAGTCTTCCTCCCATATTGGCCCAGCAGATTATCTGGCTTCTTCAGATTTGGGTGGGCCACATTCTGCTAACCTCTGCTTCCACCTAACCCAACCATTGCTTGTCTTCCGGTCTTTCCCTTCTTTGTACATCTTAAGCACGAACTAGTACTCAATCTTTCATCCTGAGGTTCAGTGTTAAGTCACCTGCCAGAGATCGTGTATCTTGTTAAGTAGTGAAGCCAGGATTTAGTTCTAAGCTTTTCTAATTTTGATTTGTTCTGTACTGCCCTTCTTTTTCAGACTTTTGCGTTTTTAGTATTGTCAGCAATGTTTCCGGTCATCTTCCTAGTCATGTTCCTTAATTTTATCACACGAAAATTTATCCAAAATTCTGAATTCATGATAAAAACTAAAGACACTATAAAAATGAAAATGGATCTTGATTCTGGTGACATCACCCCCCTTACCCCTCCATTATAATTTAGAATTTAAAAAACTCCAAAGCTTGAGATGGGAGTAACTTTCGTCATTAAACAGGCTTAATGGTAAAACAGGTTCTTGGCTCAGCCCTTGCATTATGAGATTTTCCCTTAGGACTCAGAGTAGCTAATATGAAAGATTAAAATATTTAAATTTTTAGAAAGACTTCCTAGAAACCCTAAGGCCTTCAGAGTCACTGTTAATGAGTTCACTTGTTTGGTCATAGTTCTAGTTTCAATATTTCAAGCTTTTCAGGGCAAGGGATTTCTCACTGTGGTTCTTGATATGGAACAAGAGGCTAACATGAATATAGAATCACAAAGTTGAAAAATGAATTCCCTTCCATAGTCTACATTTTTCTACATGTATAATGAAGTTCTAAAGGAGAAAATAGCCAGAGAAATTTCAGGGTTAGTGGGCTCCTGGCATTTATTATGAGTTGAGTTTTTTTTTTTTTTTAATAGGGTGGAATTTATCTCCCTAAATTCAGTTATTTATGCTTTTATTTATTCTTTCAACTACCAATTATTAACCATCTGCTAGGCCTTGGGCCAGGCTCTGGAGATATAAAGGTGCCATACCTGCCCTCAAGGAGCCTTGTGGGATAGGGAAGCAGAAAATTAGATGAACCAAAAAACAAGTATTTTAATAGAGCTATGGCTAAAAACCCAAGAAAACCCAAAGTAATAGGTGATGAACTTGAGATCCATTTAATCTGCAATAGGTTTAAATTCAAGCTGCCTAATGGGTAAGATTAGAATGTTCAAAATCAGCTTCATAAAACGCCTTTCTAGAAATGTGAGGTCTTGCAGAGTTGTTGCTGGTGAGCTCACCTGTCTAGAAAACAGCCCTGGTTTTCAGAATTGTCATTGAGTTCCAGCGATTATAATATGGCAATTATATGAATTTTTGTCTGTTGTACAGGAATAAAATACATTGTATCATCTTTTGATTGGTGAGAACAGAGAACATCTGATGACTTTGGGAATCCAGGTCGCAAAATAAACTTCATTTCCTGTCTAGGCCTTTAATAGTCCTGTTCCTTTGGGTTTTTGCTTTTCCTCTTTATCAGAACCAGTTGTTTCCATTTTTCTCTCTTCTCCCAGCATTTCCATTTCAATGATTTCCCCCATTTCATCCCTCTATCCTTGACTTTCTTTGGGTTTCTAGACTCTCTGGTGCTGTGCCTCTCGTCCCAGAATTCAATCCTGCATGGGAGAAGTTGTCCTTAGGCTGGTTGCCCCTGTTGGCTTAGGTGCGTTTAAAATGCACTGGGTCCTCTGTGGACTTCAAGAACGTTTTCTCACCTTCCTTTTTCCTCTTGTGTAGAATAAACATGGAGTTGCAGTCCTTTTGCAGCTCTGCAGGACAGAGTTCATTGCCTGGAGCTGTCAGAGAATAGAAAACACCTGCTGTCATTCAGCTGGCCTCTGTCCCTCTCTTTGCCAGAGTGTGGGACATTTTAGGTCCTGTGGCTTCTGTCCACCTCTCCTGCTGTGGACACCTATTTTTATATGGTGGTGTAAATATCTGCAGAACAACCAGACTTAATATGCACTCTTGTGCTTGGCTTTTAGACTTCTCCTGGATGGTTCCTGCTTAATGACAGAGGTCATGTAAATGGTGTGAGTGAGAGAAACAGGTGCCTCAGAGTGCCGCCACACTTAAAGCAATACCCCGCAGAAAGCCCTCTTTGAGGGCCCTTGGGGCAGCCACTTTTGCAGATGAAAAGAAGTTTCTTTACCTAGGAAATGGCCAAAGGGGTGAATTTATTTTTTTTACACATATATACAGTTTTAAGGGAATTTGGTTCCTGTATATCTTGGTCCAAGGATCCCTGGTGGTACAGAGGTTAAGCGCTTGGCTGTTAACGAAAGGTCAGAAAGGTAGGCAGTTGAAACCCACCAGCCACTCTGTGGGAGAAAGATATGGCAGTCTGTTTCCGTAAAGATTATAGCCTTGGAAACCCTAGGGGGCAGTTCTACTCTGTCCTATAGGGTCACTATGGTTTAGAATTGACTCAACAGCAACAGGTTTGGTTTTTTTTGTTTGTTTTGTTTATGTCTTGGTACAAACATGGTTCTAGTCAATCCCCATGGCAGTAATGGTGGAAGGTATTTTCTTCTCCTGCTCCATTCCATCCCTCTCTGAAGGAGGACCTTGCCTGTTGCTTTGATTTGGATGCAAGATCTGCCAGGATTTCAGATATGGTGCCCATGTGGATGATTCGAAGGTGGACTTAGAGAATGCAGACTTGGCATGTAGAGAGGGTATAAGAGAGAGGAGTTTATTATTTTAAAAAGATAATGCTCTACAGCCAGTGGCTCTACGAGGAAGAAGACCTGAGGCCTGCTTGTGATTGTCTGGCATTAGCGAAGGGGAAGAAGGGGCTGGGGCCAGTGCTCAGAGTAGACTGTGACTACTCTGTGTGGTTTGAAGGGAGAAAGCTTCTGTATGAAAATGTCCCATCTGCCACCTTTCCTGGTGCCTGACATTCTAATCAAGCCACTGTGTGTGTGTGTGTGTGTGTGTGTGTGTGTGTGTGTACTGTGTCATGTGACGCCTTGATCCCTTCCTTGTGAAGATTCTGGGGTGTCCTAGAATCCCTTCTTAAGATGCAACTACCCAGGAGGGAAACTCCTTTAAGCCGATTCAGAGCATGTCCAGAGGCAAAGGGTGGGGATTAGCAGGAGGGTATTTGGAAGAGGCCCTCCATTGAAGGTGGGGTCCATAGAGAAAGGACAAGGTGGAGGAGGAGGAAGAGACAGGCTCAGAGAGAATCCCAGCCTACCTCCTCAACTCCCTCAGGGGAAGAGATTTATATCAGCATTAGGGTGGGGTAGGAGACTAAGGTTTTTGAGTAGGACAAGCCCCTCTAGCACAACAGAAAAGTGCTTTATTGGCCTCCAGCCCCTCAGGCATTGGTCTTGACTTCCCTTTTCTCCAGTGAAGTAGAGCTGACCAATGTTTATTCTCAGGAGCCGGAAACCTGGCACCTGTCATCACCTACAGCCAGTTTGTCCCTGAGCCTTGGAGGTTCTATTTCCTTAGAAATCATGGACCCTGCCCCTTATCGTCTCCCCTGATGCCTCAGCCTGGGCTGCCACAGCCTCCTCGCAGGTTCCCAGGCCTCCAGCTCAGCCTCCCTCTAATCCATGGTCATATCGCTGCTGACATGAGCTTTCTAAAAAGGCAAGTCTCATCATTCTCACCCCTAGCTTAAAGTCTTTCCTGGTTGCCTCCAAATAAAACTCCACATTTCTTAGTATTGGCACCCACTCCTGCCCTTTCCAGCTTTTTCTGTCTCACCTGCCGCCTGCAATTTCCTTCCTACCAAAGGGATACCCTGAAATCGAGATGTCCTCTATCACTTCCCCAGAGGCCTTTGTATGTGCTGCCACCTCTGCAGGGACATCATTCCTCCTGTGGGCCATTCGGGACTCAGCTCAGGGGTCATCTCTTCTCAGAAGACAACCCTGACCTTTAGGTCCAGTTAGTTCCCTTCATCCAGCCCCACCCTGCCCCGCACTTCTCCACCCCACACTCTGCATTGTAATTTTTGCCTCCCCCTCCCACACCTCTCGAAGATGAGCCCTTTAAAGGTGGGGACTCTTTCTGGTCTCTGTGTACCCCAAGGCCCAGCAGAAAAGGTGGCATGCGGCACAGAGTAGGGATTCTATAAACATTTGCTCTATGTATTAGCTGTTGCTGGGGTTATTTTTGGTCTGGGAAGCCTTTCACCCCTTGGCTCATTTCTAAAGTCTACCCAACCCAAGGCCAAATTAAAAGTGAGCATCTCCCTGAAGTCTTAAATAAATAAACAAACAATGAAAAGAAACCCAAACTGTTGCCTTCGAGTTGATTCCGGCTTATAGCAACCTTATTACGCAGAGAACTGCCCCGTAGGGTTTCCAAGGCTGTGATCTTTATGGAAGCAGACTGCCACAGCTTTTTCCGCAAAACAGCTGGTGGGTTCGAACTGCAGACCTTTTGGTTGGCAGCTGAGCACTTTAACCACTGCACCACCAGGGCTCCTTCAAGAAGCCTTACCCTCCCCCAGTGTTAGAAGGGTAACATTGTTCCCTTTGCTGCGATTCTTTGACGTGTATCACTTCTCCCTTGTTTTGTATTAATTTATAAAAATTCTGATACCTTGAAACCTTGAAAACTCAAAGGAATGAACCTCTGATGGTGTTCCCAGTAGGCACTCAAAACACCCAAGGATGCGTCCATTGGGAAGATGGGCACCAAGCCAGGAAAAGGAGAAAAGCTGGAGAGGCCGCTTCTCCCTTTTAAGTTGCATCAAGTAATTGCTCTGCTTGCTTGTAGGGTTGAGCCTACTATCTTTATTCTCTTTCCAGATGGATGGAGAGAGCTTTTTGAGGGTTGTTTCCATGTCTGGGTTATTTTTATTTCACCACCTGTGCCTAGCACAATGCCTCCCTCATAGAAAGCCTCCAATGGATGAGTGAATGAATGAACTAAGTTAGTGGGAAACGGCAAGCATTGGCTCTATTTTTGACTCTCCCCAGAAATATGTGACTGCAGAGGCCTGGCCCTAGGAGCATCGCCCAGACCTGGAACTTGATGTTTTCGTTTTTGTTTTTCTGTGTTTAGAGATACTGTGAAGGGAGTAAGAACCCCTCCTGCCACAGCCCCAAGAAGAGAGAAAACCAGGTGCTGTGTTTAATTTTTATTGCCATTTCAGCCATTCTTATGTGTACTATTCAGTGACATTCATTATGTCCTTGCCATGCAGGCTGTGGTTTTGATGCCCTCTTTTCTTCAAAAGAGTTCCTCTTCAGCTCAGAGTCTAGAATGTACCAGAGCTGGTTCTGGATCTCAGGGAACCAGCCACGGCCAACCAGCTGCTGTGCATACGACTGATTGTTCTGTGAATGGATGGAGGGATGGAGGGTGAGCTTGGTCTTATTTTTCATGTACCCATAGGACTTGAGATTCCTGCAGCTCTCAGAGCCCACTAGAGATTGCATGCATTTCAGATGGCTTTTGCGGGCACAGTTCCTCTTTCAGATGAACTCTTCGGGTGTTTGTGAGGCCTGCGTCTCCTTCCCTTACTCCTTTCTCATATTTGCCTTTGAAAACTCAGCTGGAAAGGTCAACACTTACTACAGAAGTGCTATTCTTCCATGTGTTTGGATGGGCATCTCCTCATAGCTTTGATTCATTGTCTGCTGAGACAGCCTTCAACTTTTTAGGAGTAAACAGAGATGGGTGCCCCTGTGGTTCAGATGCTTGGGTTCTCAGTCACAACCCGAATGTTCCTTTGGATGGGTGTATCGAACACATACTTGACCTAGGGGAGGGAGTTTTGCTACTTGATAAGAAGGTTGAATTTGAGAAGGCTTCAAGGATGAAGGTGGCTGGGTGGCTTAAATGGTTAAGTGCTCGACTACTAACTGAAAGACTGGTGGTTTGAACCCACCCAGAGGCACCTCAGAAGACAGGCCTGGTGATGTGCTTCCGAAAGATCACAGCCTTGACAACCCTATGGAGCGGTTTTACTCTGCACAGGTGGGGTCACCATGAAGGTAACTAATAACAACACAGGATGAATTAATACGATTGAGAAAGGCCTCATAATTCTTTCCTTGGTCATGCACACTGTGTAGAGTAGTTCTTATTCGATAGAAATATGGTGCGAGCCATGTGTAATTTTTTATTTTCTAGTATCCACATTAGAAAAAGTAAAAAGAAACAGGTGAAATTAGCTTTAATAATATATTTTATTTAACCCAATATATACCAAAAAATTATCACGTCAACATGGACTCAATATAAAAATTATTTATGAGATATTTTACATTCTTTTTTTGTACTAAGTCTATGAACTCCAGTGTGTATTTCACATTTATTGTTCTTGTTGTTAGCTGCCATTGAGTCAGGCCCCAACTCATGATGACCTCATGTACAACTGAGCAAAATACTGCCCAATCCTGCTCCATCCCCATGATCAATTGCAGCTCAGACTGTTGTGATCCATAGGGTTTTCATTGGCTGATTTTTGGAAGCAGATTGCCAGGCCTTTCTTCCTAGCTGTCTTAATCAGGAAGCTCTGGTGAAACCTGTTCAGCATCATAACAACACATAGTAAGCCTCCACTGACAGACAGGTGGTAGCTGTGCATGAGGTGCATTGAACCCCAGTCTCCCTCATGTAAGGTGAGAATTCTACCACTGAATCACTGCTGCCTCCATTTTACATTGACAACACATCTCAATTCAGACTAGCCACATTTCAAGGGCTCAAGAGCCATGTGTGGCTAGTGGTGCCCATATTGGACAGCACACATCTAGACTCTCCAGCTGGGATGGGGAAGTGGTTATTCTGTACCAGATCTGCCCTCCGAATTAAGCTGCCTAACTAAAGATGAAAGAGTTGAGGTGGGAAGGAGTGCATATGTGGCTATCAACAGAACTTTAATAATACAATTTAAAAAGTGTTCTGATAGTCTAATCAGCAAGAGGACATTTTTAAGTTTAAGGACTTATATGACCCCTAACTGAAAATTTTCTATTTATTACTTTTTTCTCATCAGAGTGTTTATTTGCTCATTTTGCTTAGATCAATGAGTTCAAAAAACTGAACTTGATAGATAGTTTTACCTTCCGGTGTGCCCTTTTATTCAGATACCCGACATTCCTTATGCCATCGGGAAATAATTAAATATCTTCATAAAAATAATAGTCAACATTTATGGAGAGCTTGCTCTGTGCCAGACACTTGACATGCAGCCTTGCAAGAGCTGCATGAAGTAGGTTCCATTATTATCGCCATTTTTCAGATAAGGAAACTGAGACATTAGAGTTGCTAAGTAAACTTACCCAGGGTAACCCAGCTGGTGAGTGGTGGACTCAGGCAGACAGATTCCAGAGCCCACCTTCCTAGCCCTACACAGCCCTCCTTCACAAAACTAATGTAAAATTTTACATTCTCCCAAACTGCTCAAGGCTCTTTTCTCCTTTAAACATGTCCACTAAGCCCTCTTGCTTTTGAGAATTCTGGTAAAACATATGTCTTTTTGTGGGGTGAGATCTGTACATCTTAAGGCCTATTTGGAAAATTGGCAGATGAAACCTGCCTTACTGGAGAAAGATCTTGATCTATGAGATGAAAACCAAAGTTTAAGGTCCTGGGGTGGCACACATGGTTAAGCGCTCAGCCACTAGCTGAAAGATTAACTGTTTGAAAACACCCACATACGCCTTGTAAGACAGACCTGGCGTTCCGCTCCCAAAAAAGTCACAAATTTAAAAACCCTGTGGAGCAGTTCTACTCTGCATACAGGGGTTGCCATGAGTCGGAATCAATATGACGGCAACTAGCAACAACACATATCCTAGAGAAGCACACTAAAATATACACAAAGAGATGTGTTAAAAAACCAAGGTTAAGAATAATAACTCTTATATGTCTTAAAACTGATAGAAGGTGAATTCACAATTCTGTTTATTTAAAAGTCATACCTACATTGACAGTTCAAATGACTTTCCTTTGGGTAACAAAAAGCAAGGATATACTACTTCTAAAAAAAATCATATTGTTTTAAATTCATGATTCTTTTCAATTCAATCATGAAATGTAACTTAAATGTTTAAATTCTGGGTTAAAATTTTTTCAAAGTGAAGGCAGATCTGGTCTGCCATTTTCAAGCGTGCCAGGTAGTTAGGAAGTAAGTTGGCTTCTGCAGCTGGGCCTTAACACAATAAACTATATGTATATGCTCAGAGTATATATTTGCCACGTAAATTTGTTTTTCTTTACTTTTCACATTAAATTGTAAGTCCAGTTCAGGGCAGAAGCTACATCTACTTCCTTTGTACAGCTACATATATTAAAATATGTTGTTTTCTACTCTGAATTTCTGTGCTTCCAATCAGAATCAAAGAGATTGGTGGGAGTTATGACTGATAATTCAAAGTCATTGAGAAGCGTGAGTTTCTTACATCGGAGTATATAGTACTGGCTTTTTAATAATGTCAAGGCCCATTCCAGGTAAAGTATAAGCTTTTGAACCAGGCCCTTGGCAAGTTAATAAGGAAGAGATTTTTCAAACTTTAATTTGAGAAAAGGAGACAACTTTTTCAAACTGTAATCTCTGCTGAAATGCTGTGCAAAAAGTCACAAATGCATCCGTGTAGCTTTACTATTAACTAGTCGGAAAGAAAAAAACAAAAACAGAAAACCACAGCCATCAAATAGATTCCGACTCGTATCGACCCTGCAGGACAGAGTAGAACTGCCCCATAGGGTTTCCAAGGAGCGGCTGGTGGATTCGAACTGCTGACCTTTATGGTTAGCAGCCGAACGCTTAACAACAGCGCCACCAGGGCTCCAGTCGCAAAAAATTTCAAGTCTGTTACAAACATACTGATTCAGCCATGTTCTGTTTATCTGTAACTCTAATAGTGTATGGAATTGAACTCTGAAAGTTCTGGAAAGTTTTTTTATTTTTAATTTTTAATTCACTGCTTTGAGAGGAACTCTGAGAAGGGAAGTGAGAGGGCACAGCTTTGAAGAACTGGCAATTCGGCATCTCTTTTGCCCCCTTGTCGCCTCTCCCCCACTATTTTAGCTATTTGACCTGATTAAACAGCTTTGGGACTGTAGCCAAACTTCTGTATGCTAACGAGGCCTCTGCCCTATTCATGATTTAGTGCGATTTCATCCACCGGGAGTTTACGGGCTGCTCAGTCTGAGCCTGACTTCTCAGAAGTCTCCCAATTTTGTCAGAGGCTCGTCAGTGGGGAGTTCACACCAACTTGAAGCAGACGCAGACTCTGTGAACGCCTCAGGCCACACCGGATTATTCATTAGCG
Organism: Trichechus manatus latirostris; assembly: GCF_000243295.1. Taxonomy (NCBI): domain Eukaryota; kingdom Metazoa; phylum Chordata; class Mammalia; order Sirenia; family Trichechidae; genus Trichechus; species Trichechus manatus. The sequence goes on along the minus strand of NW_004443946.1, from coordinate 25,716,614 downwards.
AATTCTTTTCGCCTTCTATCTAAGTAGGAAAGGTGCCGCCAGAATCGCGTGTGCCACTCCCCGAAAGGGACTCTGGGTCCACAGCACCTAGAGTCTTACAACTTGTCTTCAAGTTACTTGTTTTCCGAGCAGCAAAAAGCGTTTCCAAAAGTTTCCCTAAACCTCCCTTACCCCTGAGCCTGTAGGTCAGAGCGCCTGGTCCTCCTCAACTCTCCAGTCGGCTGGAATGTGATCATTTCAGAAGTTGCTGGTGTAGGGGGAGAACCGAAAGGGTGGTAGCGGGGAACCGCGCAGTGTGACCACCGTGCATTACGTAACGGAAGCCCTGGCTGCAGGAGTGAGCGAGCCTGACATTGAAACATTCCAGGGGGAGGGGAGTTGCTGTCCGGGAGTCGCCAGCAACAGCAGCGGCAGTTCCAAGAAGCTGAGAGAGGAAGGTGGCCGAGATAAAGAAAACATTTCGGGTATATGAATATTAAAAAGCCGCAGGACACACAGTATTAGCAAACGCCAGGAGACGTGTAGTAATTTGACAAAACGGCAGCCTTCCAACTTTTGCACGGGAACAAGTGGACTTGCCCTTTGGGAGATTAAAAATAGTATTAGCAAAGCCAAAAGCAAATGAATGGGGTTCAGTGGTTTGTTGGCAATATTGAAATACTTATGCTCAGGAGCGCAAACTCTTCGCAGTTATTTAGAAAAGTAGGGACTTAAACCTAACTACAATACTGTCCCAAGTGCGCCTCGACTTTCCCCAATCCGAAAAGGAGCTGCTCGGGCGGTGCTGCCCCTTTAAGACCTGCTAGCTCTCGGGCTCTACAAAAGGGAGTGACCTCTGGGCTTTGACAGCTCCCCTAATAACTACCACCGTGCAGGCCCCGCCTACCTGGCGACCAGCCTCGCCGATTGGCCGGCGGGCCGGTATCCCGTGCTCTGATTGGTCCGCCGCTTCCCCTGAGCGAACCTTTAGAACTCTGAGACAGACAATATTCTGTTACATTGTAGCAAAATGGCGACTGTCATTCACAACCCTCTGAAAGCGTAAGTAAGACTAAAAAATGTACATATTCCGCGTGGTTTCAATATGAAAAAAAAGGCGCCTTCTCGGTGCCAAGCGCTGCCAATGCGCTGCGCTTGCAGGCGCCTCCAGCCGTGGCGGGGCTTCCCTCTTTTCTTTCAGCTCTGACTTCTTCATCTTTTTTTCCCCCAACGCGCAGAAATGTCAGGAGATGCAATTAACAAGAAGAAAATTGTTACATTTGTGTTTTGCTTAATTGGTGGCCTGAGCGAGAGAGGGGTGATCCGCCTGGGAGCCTAGCGCCCGCGCGCTAGACAGCTAGGGGGATTGTGGGCAGGTCGGGGACAGCAGGTACCCCGGGTCCCCGGCCTCGCGGGGCGGCGAGCGCGTAGCTGGGGGCGGCCGAGCGGGGGGGTGCGAGCCTGGCAGTGGCCGCCTCGGTGCACTTGGCTGCGCCCCGCGCCTCCGGAGCCGGCGGCCCCCGCCCCGCCTCTCTGTCCGCCCGGGCGAGCGGACCGCGGCGGCTCCGGAGTTTGCAGGGCGCTCTCTGTCTTCCGATTGCTCGCGGGGAGTTTGTGCAGACCTTCCGGAGTTGGGACGACCGCGGGGGGAGCCGCGGGTCCCGGGAGCTCTGGTGCCCAGGTGGCTGCTTGGGGCTTTCCTGCGGGGCAGCTCCCGGAGCATGACGGCACTCCGGGCAGTCGCGGGCGGGTCTGCGTAGTGTTTGTGGGCGAACTGGCTGTAGTAAATTAATGACTCGGGTTAACTTGGGATTGATTCGGAGGCCGGGAAGCTGCAGGTCTTATGAATGGTGTTCTCGTCTCCTCTGGGTGAAAAGGCGAGGCGGGCGGAGAGGCGGCTTCGGGCTCCCCGCCCCAGCAGGCAGCGTCTGCTCCCGGCCAGAGCGAGGGGCAGGTGCCTCTGGCCGCCGCCGAGAGACTTTGAGCAGACGCCCAGATCCGGGACGGAGGGGGCGGGCACGCGGGGGCCAGTCCCCGGGTTCGACAGCGAATTCTTGCTTGCCTGCCTTCCTCCTCCTTTTCATCCTGGCTTCCTTCCTTCCTTCCTTCCTTCCTTCCTTCCTTCCAGTCGGTAGAACTGTTAAGCCGCCAAGTCCGCTTGCGATCGCTGAGCCGGGGGTGGCCTCGGAAAACCAGCGTTGCTCTAAAAGGGTGCTGTTGGCGGTGCTGTTGGCAGAGGGGGCTCCCTCGGGTTCGTGGTGCGACGTGAGTTCGGGGTCCGCGCGCATTCGACCAGGACTTCCCCGCTGGGCTGGAAGCCGCCGGCGAGGGGAGGGGCAGGTGCGGGTGGGGGCGCTTCTTGTCGAATTTTCTCGGGTGCGTGGCGGAAACGGACCCCTGTTCTTTCAACTCTGGGTATCGGCATCCGACACCCCCCCTCCCCGCCCCTCGCTTCGGGCTCCTCCTGGAGTTAAAAACCAGGTTCGCACCTGGGGGTTATAGGGGGGTTCCTAAGGCGAAGAAACGCGCGGGGAGAATCGGTCGTGTTTGCACCCGCTTATCTCCCACCAGCAATAAGGAAAAGGGGTAGGAATACCCCCGGTCTCAGAGTTTTAGATGTGTATAATTAGCGCGGCCGTTAAGAGGACGTTGGAAGCTGAGGCTGATCAGAGAGAAGCTCCCGGCTTCAGTTCTCGCTCGGAAGCTCGGATACACTGTTCTTGAACGCTACAGCGTTTCACCCAAGAAAGAAAATGTTTTATGGCGGAATAAATGGGCGTAACTTCGCCGCATCCACGCTCCCTCTTGCTCGGGCGACTACACCGCTGATGCTGGAAGTTTCTACTGAATCCACAGCAGATCTGCAGTTTCCCCCTTTCCAGCCGAAATCACATAGCGGGGCTAATGCCACCTAGTAAACTCAAGTTAGAGAAATCTATTTCACATGTGCGCCGCGTTTGTTTCCTATTGGAAAAGCAGTGCTCTTGTTACCTCGGAGCCCGCTTGCTTAACGCGCTGGCGCAATATCTCCCGGTTCCAGGATTCCCCCTCCATGATCTAGCTGATTTTTTTGGGGGGGACCACAGGAGGGTGCATGTTTGGGGAGGGTGTCTGTATCGGGCTAACGTTAGGGGTGGGGAAAGGGACGGAGAGGCGGGAAAAGGGTGGCCGAATTCCGGCTGGTCAGTGGAATTAGTTCTGAATTATTATACTTGTACTTTGTATAATTAGAAACAGTTGCAATGTGATGTATTTGTAATTCTGTGTCCCGACACGCGCACGCTCTCGCATACACACAACAGCCCTGCCTGCTTTTTCTAGGTGGGCGTTGAGTGGTCATTTATAATTAGCCGCTCCTTTTTGCATCCCAACCCCTTCCCCTGGGGTGAAGGGGTATAAACAATGCTGGGACCAGCCGAGCCTCCTGCGCCCTGGACGCTTTTTAAACTCCTAACACAGGAGCAGACACGTTGTGTTTGGGAGACCGACACCATCTGCCTTTATTTTTTAAAACAACTTGTTTAATAAAACATCTTATATATTTCATTTGTTTTTTAAAAGTTGCTGATCAGGAAACAATACACACGTGAATAAATTATGCATAGGATAAATTAGAACAAAGCGCACAGCCAGAGCCACATCAAGCTGAGGGGATGGATTGTGGTGCTGGGAGGAGGGGGAGCGGGGAGAATGGTTTGGAGAGCTATGTTTTTATCCTCACGTGTCCCTCCTGACAATGAAACGGAGCTGAACGACATTAGCATTTTCTCTGTGTGCGTTCTCAGTCTGTCTCCCCCTCCCTTTAAAAAAAGGAAAAAAAAAAGCTAATACCACCAACGCCCCCTACAGAAACTGGTTACACAAAGGTTTCTTCTGGGATTGGGGAATAAAGTGGTGGTTGGTAACTGTGCTGGGAAGAAACAAGCTCAGGTTTCATGCAACCCCTCTATAGGGCTCTGCTTACCCTCAGTATGGACCATTTTTTCATTATACTAGCTTTGTCCATTTGGGACATTCAATAATTCAATGACTGGGCTAACTGGATGGCACTATTTGGGTCTCAGTGCTTTGGGGTCTTCCTTAGGGCCCCAAGCTCCTGAAGCCACATCTCCTGCCTTAGCAGTTTGGCTTTCTTCGTGCCTGTCTTTGATCTCCCCTCAACTCCCTTTCCTGTTCTTCCTTGTTGTACTCTTCTTCACCCCCTTTCTCTCTGAAGCTGACAGCCTAGCTTCTTCCTCTGTTGTTTCTTTGACATCTTATTACTGCCCAACAGGGTGTTAGAGGCAGAAACTGGAGCCGCCTAGGCTGATCAGATCACAAAGGGGACGCGGCAGGTGGCCCCACAACCGAGCAGTCACATCTGGACAGATAGAATTTAAAAACATTGATGGGCATGTATGATGTGTAAATGTATGTTACACATTATTTAATTTAGCAGCTACATTGTCTGATCCTAGATGTGTGAGAGTCACCCTTATTTCCTGCACACACAAGCATGATAAGGGCCATGTAGTGAAGCAAACACATGCAGGTAACATAAATGTGGATTTGATATAGCACTGTGTGTAAATCAGTCACATTGTATATCATATTCTCGTTGCCTTCTGCATACCTAGGAATCTTAATGCTTTTTAATATAAATTCTAATCTTATTTAATATTCCAGTTCAGATAAACCACCTTCCCCTAAATCAGTTATCAGCACTTTAAGCAACTTACTCTTTTATTAAGTTATCAAAACCCTGGTTTGTATGCACTTAACTGGGAATGTCTGCCACCTTCTGCCAGACTTGATTATATACATACGTTTCTATTATTATAACTGCCTGCTTAGAAAAAGAATAACTGTTATTATTATTTAATTATTCTATATAAACCAAAAGGGCTTTACCCCGGATAACTATTTACTTATAAGGAATGACACCAGTAAACTAATTTGTCATGCTTATAACTGAACATACATATACATAATTGTATTTGAACTTACTTTCCTAAAGAGTTACCCTTGCTTGGAAGTATGTGTTTATATCCCTGTTTTGTAATTAAGGACACAACTCTGGGAGAAATAGATATACTTACTTAGCTAAGGTCAAACAGTAGGATCATATGTGTAGATGGACCTCAAATCTTCATCTCTGTACACATCCTATGATCTGGATACAGTTCTAATCTAAAGTGGTTCTGTGCATGTGAAAATTGTTTAATTGTCGCCACTTAGAAGGCAGACACCACTCTTGCTGTGGCACTCTGTTTAGATATCAGAGAGGAGGGGGTAGGGGGCACATTCCAAGTTCTAATCTCTAATTAGCTCCTTCTGTTGGGGGCGGGAACACATGGGTAGGTACTAAGTGGGGAACATTGGGGTTGGGACTTTGTGAACTTGTAGCTTTTTATGGACATACTTCTGGCCCCTTATGAAAAAGGACCCTCAGACTTTAAGCCAACAGATGCCTAAGAACTACCTTCTCCATGTGTTTCTGGTTGCCACTGGAAGAAAAGCCCTAAATCCACCAAACTTCATTAGCACGCATTATTTTTCAGTGGGAAGAATGTCTGGTTTCGATGAGATACCCATAAAGGATATTAATTCCTGCCAGAACCCAAGTGGAGGCATTGTCATAGGGGAAACCTCTGAAAATAGCTCAGCCTGCAGACCACCTGGGAGACACCCAGAAATCTCCACTGGGATGGGAGCTGCTCAGACATATAAGGTGGGCTGGAATTAGAGGCAACTTAACTAAAGACTTATCTTCCTCTGACTTTTTGGAATCATGCAGGTAGTTGGCATTTGAAGACATCTGAGAAAGACCATAATGTCGAAAGCCGTTTCAGAGCCATCTGCTCAGATTAGTGCAAAGAAATAAAATGCCACGGTCAGCATCCTTGTCTTCAGCATGTCCCAGAAAAAGAATGGAAACTGAGGCTGATGTTTCTGTTGTAGTGGTAGTGAGCGCTGGGTCATAAAAAGGCACCAGGATCCAGGCCTGTTTATTATCCCAACTCTGCAAAGTAACTTTTGTGGTTTTTGAGAGTTTTGAAAGTCACTAGAAAACAGAAATGTAGCCAAACATGGCAAGCTTCTAGCCAAAAAAATCCCACAACCACTGAAATATTTTTTTGCCCAGCCATGGTTTTCTAGCAGGGGCCTATGTAAGCATGACCCTAGCTTTAAATAGTCTTTAAATATGTAGATATTTAACAAGAAAAGATAAAGAGTGGCCTGGAGGGGTGGGGTAGGTGGGTGGATAAAACCACCCTGTGGTCTGGAACTCTGAAAAGATTATTGTTTAACAGCAAGAGAGACTGATACTATGATCCATTGCAAGTTTCAAAGTTTCCTTTGGTTGTGTGAATGACTGGGGAAAGATGAGGTGTGGTGGTGTTTTCGTAATTTGTTTTTCTTATTGGTCTGGTTACTAGTGTTTCCCAGTCTGTCAAACCGTATGGATGAATGGAGCTAGCATCGTAAAACTGTCACTAAAGGAAGGGTTTTGAAGCCTGTGATTTGCATCAGAGTTTTAAAAGCAGTGGTTAGGAGGTGTTGGGGGAGTGTGGGAAAGAGGAACAGATTGCATTGAGGATTTCTAGGTTGTGTGTTTATGAACAGTAGCGTGTATGTGGGGTGGGGAGTGGCAAGGAAAGAGAGGAGCCTTGAGGAGGCTAAGATTTAGGGGTTATGTTTGGAAGCAGGGAGGGGCGAGAGGATTAGGCTCAAAGCTTCTAATAATGGGGTTCAAATAGCCCACATTGAGTCCTCCACCACCCAGGCCTCAGTCCCGAGTCTGGGGAACAATGATGACACATGTCTAATCCTCCTTTTGCACTATCTCTTGCCTCCCTCAATGCAGGGACTGTGGTCATCTCAGGTTGCTGTGAAACAAGTAGGTTTTTTTGTTGTCATTCACCTTGAAAATCTGCTGTTTGTATTCACTGCAATTAGAAGCACTGCTAGAAAGGTTTTTCCCATTCCCAAACTTTCAGCTGCTATTGGCACGGCCCTATCCCAAACTCTGTCCCCCTTTAATGTTCATTTCTTACCAGTGGCTGGTCTTTTGTAGCTTTGGTGACTTCAGAGTAATAGAGGCGAGCAAGCTCTGGAATAGGAGCCTAGAGCCTCTAGTTCTGGTCCCAGTCCTACCACCAACTAGCTATGTGATCTTGGATTCATAACTTCTCTGAGCTGCATATTCCTTGTCTTTAAGATGCGAGTGAAGCCCCTGGTTCACCGAAATGTCTTTCAAGTCAAAAACGTCATGGCTCTTACTATGGTAGATTAGGACAAGGAGGACAGTTAGGGGCCAAAGTTCCAATTCTTCCTTCTTGTATTTAAAGTAGGGCTCTAAAGACTGGGAGAATTTGTTCTGGCAGACAATTTTGTCTTTGTTCCAGACTGCCACATGGTGCTCCCACTTGGGGTTCTAACCCAGCTGGAACTTCCTATCCCTTCTCAGGGCATAAAGTTAAGGACCAGGTGGTGGGTCATTTAGAACTTGGACTTTTCCTCTGCTTCTCCCTTTAGAGAGCTTTTCTTCTCATTAGCACCCAACCAGAGGATGAATGAGACTGGAAAGAGGAGCTGGAAGACAAATTGGCTCATTTTGCTGTTTATAAGCAGTCAGATAAAGTTTTTGGTTGTGAAGAGCACTGGAATTACTGAGAACATCTATCTTTTTCCTTCCTCTTCTTTTTTAAGTGTGTGGAGGGAGAAGTGTAACCAAGCAAAGGATTTTTTTCCCTTGGATTTCACTTACCCACAGTTTCCCTCCACCTCCACTTTATTAACTTGGAAATAAAGTGTTTATTTCTCGTCCATGTGTCAGTTGAGGATATCTGGCTGTTCAGTGAGCTGAAGTAGGTGGACCTGTCCATATTTCTCACTGAGCTTCCTCAGGTGTACCCTGGTCACTGATGAGGAAATGGAGGTGCCCCAGGGACAGGCAGGGGCTGACCCATACCCGGGTGGTATTAGCAGTGTCTAGATTGGAATTCACTGCTTCCCCTTCAGTGATCCTCCTCCAGAAAACCCCAGATTCCTCGGGGGGCATTATTATCAGACTTTTCTTTGGTTTAAAACTCCCTTGGTTATTTTCTACAAGTTTAAATGAGGAAGAGGGGTTTGCAAAATCCATCAAAGAGTCCACAGAAGCCAGTGTATAAATTCTGAGGCTTAAGCTGAATGAGAAAAAAACCAAAATGGACACCCCTGCCTCCAGTAGAGAGTCATCCCCTTCATTTTTGAACCCTGGTGGTGTAATGGTTAAGTGCTAGGCTGCTAACCTCCAACCTTTCAGTTAGCAGCTGGGCACTTCAACAGTTTGCACCATTCAGGGACTCCTTTTATACTGATACCAAAAAAAAAAACAAAAAACAAAAACCAAACCTGTTGCCGTTGAGTCGATTCTGACTCATAGCGACCCTATAGGACAGAGTAGAACTGCCCCATAGGGTTTCCAAGGAGCGGCTGGTGAATTAGAACTGCTGACCTTTTGTTTAGCAGCCGAACTCTTAACCACTGCACCACCAGGGCTCCTAAATTGACATTAAAAACTCGTTGCCATTGAGCCAGTTCTGACTCATAGTGACCCTATAGGACAGAGTAGAACTGCCCCATAGGGTTTCCAAGGAGCAGCTGAACACTTAACTACTGTGCCACCAGGGCTCCCTTCTACTACTGAAAAAACAAAACAAAAAAGCAAACCCATTGCCCTCAATTCTGACTCATAGCAACCCTACTGGAAAGGGTAGAACTGCCCTATAGGGCTTCCAAGGAACAGCTAGTGGATTCTATCAGCCATAGCTCTTAACCACTGTTCCGCCAGGGCTCCTCTTCCCCACCCCATCCTCTGTAGGCATCTCACTATGTTTTGGGGTAAATACCCTGGGAACTTGGAACCCAGAAACTCATATCTCCTGTCCCCATCCACAAGGATTGCCTCCTCACCCCTTGAGGGTAGGGGCTCCATGTGGGGTTCTAGGGCTTGGGGTTGGGGAGGCTCCAGGAGCTGTAGCAGTAGTAGTTGCCTGGGAAGGTCTGGAGTGAAGGTGTTCTCAGCAGAGTAGAGTAGGGGGTCCAAGGGAAACACCTGGGATGGCCGGACAGCTTGGAAGTCAGCAGTCAGCAAGTCAGGCCTATCTTTTCATACAGTGAGAACTTTCTCCTTCCTTTCCCTGCACGCATCCCCGCTTCTCCCCGCAAGGGTGCCTATGAAATAATGGATGGGAAAACATTTCAGAAGGTGTAAAGTACAGATGTGAGGTGTTACTAGGAGAACTACAAAGTTTCCTGTAGCTGAATGAGGAGTTCTTAGAGAGTCAGAAACACTAAATCTACTAAACATTATTTTAGTGTATTAAAACTAAAGTAAATGAAATGATCCTGGCATTATACATCACGTCTAATCATTGTTTCTCAGGAAATGCAGAACCTCTCTTATCCAGCCATGTGTAAATAGCCCTGGGGATCTCAGTGGGATTTTCCCATTGTCTGGGTTTCAAATAGGTGAGAATATGAGCTCAAGGGAAGCCTTCCATTTCATTTTCCTGCCCATCATCATCAGCCCTGAACCAAGTCTACCCACAAAATCAGAGGAAGCAGACGCTCAGCCAGGAGAGGAATGCTTTCCAGGGGACTCGGGCTCGTGTCCTCACCCACATCTCTGGTTCCTTCATCAAGATGACTCTGAGAGAGAGAGAGAGAGAGAGAGAAGAAGTGAAAGTGGGACTAAAGCTTAGATCTGCTGGTGAACCAGGAGGGCATGCTGTTGACATTGGGAGGTGAGCAGCAAGAATTGATTCTTTATAGAAAACTCGACTTCGGCAGGCATCATGGTGGAGTCACATTTTAGGATTATGGAGTTGTGTCTTGGTTGCCAGCCTTGGAAATGCTTCAGATTCAAGCTTGTGGCAAACCGACAACATTCCTTTAATTTATAAAACCAAATTAAGTTAAAGCGTCATCCCTGCTCCCATATCCTGAGCCAACAACTCTTCATATATTTTAATTTGCTGCTAATTGAACTCAACGAGAACTGTTTCACCGTCTTTGGAGCTTCCTTTATCTTGTCCTGGCCCACACTGACTGCCAGCCTGCTCCATGGAGCTAAGCAGCATTGTAGCCTCCCTCCCTGCGGTCTAGGAGTTTCCACTCCAATGAAGTCCTCCAGAGTGTCTGTTTCTCCTTCCAGACTCTTGTTCTTTGCCAGGGCAAAGTAAGTGTTTCTAAACCAGAAGGCTGCGTGCCCCTCTAGGTCTCTCCTAGGGAAACCACTGTCAGTCCAGGGGAAAGAGGAGGCAATGTGGTGTCAGGGAAGGGGGAGGGCAGGGTGGATGGGGTAGTGGGAGTGGAGAGAATATATTCTCTCCTGCTAATTATTTTCCCCGAGGACTTAGCCAATGCAGAACCATCTATTATCGTGGGAGCGCTCTATGGTGGTTCTGCCTGTGATGAATGCTAAGTGGAAACAAGCAAGAAAAATTAACAGGCGGCTGCTTCTGTCCACCTAATTAAAATGCATATCCAAATGCATAATTCCTTATGTTTCCCAGCGCACACACTCCCCTTCCAATCCCAGTTCTATGGAGGAGAAAAACACATCCCCCCCCCAATCATTTCTCTTGATTATATTTCTATCAAGGAAGAACTGTAGGATTTCCCTTAGACTAGAGAATGGCAGTTCTTGCAGCACTTTTAAAATCATTGTTTTTTGACTTAGATTGGGCCTGAAAATTCTGAGCTATTTTTTGTTTAAAAGGAAAAATAAAAACTTGATTGACTGCAGAAAGAAGAAGGAAGGAAGGAAACAAGAAAAGAAGGAAGAAAGTTCCCTCTTTGGTTCTGGCTGCCATTTCTGCTGACCTTTTAGTTTTGTGCTAAAAGTCTGGCTTGGATCAGCAATGTGAACTTTGAAGGTCTTTTCTATCTCCTTTCCCCCTCTGTGCCTTTTCCTGACTTTGCACTGCCTCCCCCAGCCCCCAAACCATACATAACCTAGGCTTTTGTAGAGAGATTTTAGAAGATACATCTCACCTTTGCAGATTGGGTAGAGAAAAAAACCAAAGCTTCTGCATGTGGAGTCCATATCAGGGATGCTGGCTGGCATCATAGTCCCAAGCATGTTTTGAATCAAACAAACAACACCTCTTCATCCTTATCTTTCCCCATCTTTGTTCACCCACCCAGCCACTTTCTCCCCCTGAGAAAGATAACTTTACTTAGGGGTTATAAAGTATTTAATAAAACATGAAACTTAAGTCACAGAGTCCAAGTCGACTTCAGTCTCCCCTGCCCAGCCCACCCCTTCCTGAAGCCCCTTGACCGCCCTGCACAGCAGCCCCAGCTGTTGATTTATCAGGGCCGGCTGGCTCAGCAGTGCATGGAGATTGCTTTTAATTAACTCTCTTCATTTTCCCCAATCTTCAGGGAGCAGCAGCCCTTTAATGATTTTAATATTTTATCTGGATTTATATCCGCCTTATTTGTTGTTGTTTGACTTCCACATTTGCTCTTCCTGAATCGCTTCCAGACTGATATATTTATTTATCGCCCCCCCTCCCCCACCCCAAGACGTTTCAGGAGAAGGGATGATGAGTCCTCAAGAGGGCCCTGTTTTCCCAAACTTCCCATTCTCTGCACAGGGAGAGGCCCCAGTGTTGGCCAGAGTGATGGTTTGGGATTAGGACCTTTGTGTTAGGAAACCTGTCTTACCTGACTCTTAGCTGAAAGTGTTTGTGAGCTTTTCATTAAGAAAAAGATGAGGATTTTAGAAAGCGAGTCCTCTTTGCTTTCTTTGTACTTGCTGCCTCTGTAAGGAAATGAGCTGTCCTGGAAAACAAAACAAAAAAACTCAGTTGCTGTCGAGTTGACCCCAACTCATGGCGACACATGTGTGTCAGAGGAAAACGGTGCTCCATAGGGTTTACAATGGCTGGTTTTTTGGAAGTAGATCGCCAGGCCTTTCTTCTGAGTTACTTCTGGGTGGACTCAAACCTCTAACCTTTTGGTTAGCAGCCGAGCTTGTTAACTGTTTGCACCTGGGGAGTTGGTTAAAAACTGTTTCCTGGGTTCCTTTGTTAGCTATATAGTTTGGGGTCCGTCATTCCCCCTGCCCTGCCCCCCCTTTAACCTTACATAGTTCAGTGGGGCTTTTGGAGCTGCTACAGGATGATGACTTTAGGGCAGAGCTGGATATAGGTGGAGTCAAGTCTTCATGTCACTTTTTGTGCCTTTTGATATGCCTGGGATCCCTTCAGCGACCGCTTGGAAGAAGAATTGTAGGTACAATCTGGAAGAGAACTTGAAGAGGTGTCAATTGTCTTCTCCACTTGAGGCTGCCTTCTTCAACCTTCTGTTCCCAATGCCCATGGTGGGAAGACACCACCAGAGCACAGCCAGCACCCCTCTTCCAACCTACCTTTGGCTGCAAGGCCTGCTCCTTCCCCCAACCCCAGAGAGTCCTGGGTGGGAGCTAGTTTACAGAACCAACTTGTCCACAAAATGCCCTTTTGGCAGCTAGGGCTGGTGATGTGTCTTCAAGGTTACCCGTTGCTAGGCAACTGCCAACTATAGTTTGAGTCTGGTCTGGGGATTGCAGTCAATTGCCCCGGGTGACTTGAATCCCCATTTAGGGACTTTGATTTGCAATCCTGGCTCTGGGAATAAGAGGTTGTGAAGTCACTCTTCCACGTGCCTATATGGAAAGAGGTATTAGTTTTTAAAGTCTAGCCCAGTGCCTGGCATACAGTCAGCACATAACAAATGTTTGTTTTGGTGATTAAAATGGTGATCTCTTCCCATCTCCTTGCACTGGAATGTTCCTTTCGTCATTTTAGCTCTGCCAGTTTAGAAAACCTACTATATATCAAGTACTAAGCTATACAGAGGGCACAAAGATGGAACAACATGGCTTCTACACTGCAGTCTAGTGTTCAGGTTGCTTAGGTGTCCTACTGAGTGTTTCTTCTTCACTTTTCTTTGGGAATCACAAACCCTTTTGAAAATCCGGTGAATGTTGTGCATCTTCTCCCCATAAAAAATGCATATAGGTATGAACATCTGCCCCTGGACACCTTTTTAGCTCAGTAATGAAGTCACTCCCAAGGTGTCACAGACCTGCGGAGCCCATCTGTGAATGCCCCTCAAGGTCCATGGACCCTGAGTTAAGAACCTCAGAATAAGAGATGTGGGTGAACTTGCCTTGAAAGGATGGTCAGGGAGACAGGCCCCCTCACTCTCTCCCCTCTAGTTTCACCAAACTGCTCTAGACTCCTCCAGGCAGGCAGTGTGATCATTCTCCCTCTCCTACCCTGCCACCAGGTGCACTCCATGAATATCTGTCTACTCACCTTCCAACAGTTCAAGCATCCTCTCTTCCCCAGTGAAGCCCATCCTGAGCCTGGGACAGAACTGACCACATCTGCCCTCAGCCCTGTAGTTACCCTTCTCTCTCCGCCACTAAAATACTTGACTGTGGTTAATTGGAATGTAAGGCCCTTGAAGACAGGGACAGTGGGCACCTGTGAATTTTTTCTATTTCTAGGACCCAGCATAGTAGACATTTGGTAAATATGTGTGGAGTAACAGGGCGTGAGCCAGCAAGCAGACACTGCTCTTCCTGCCTAATTTGCTTCTAGCCCTTTAGAGTTGATGTGTTTCATATTCTTTCTCTTGACTACATGAGTTTGCAGAAGGCAGCAGAATTCCTTCTCAAAGACTTTTCAGCTTCAGGAGTCAGGAAGCAGGATCAGGCTTGGCCTTGCTTGATGCAGGATGTGCAGCTGTGATGAATGCCGCATCATTCATTCTAGTTTGTTTCTTTACCACTTCATCCTTGTAGATCTAAAGGGCTTGGTTTTTTCCATTTGGTATTGGGAAGTAAAGGCAAGCCTTTTTGCTTTCCTTTCTTTCAGGGACTAAGTAACCTAGGGTTTATGAATAGCCATCAATAAATCCACCATATATATTAAAAAAAAATTTTTTTGTTGTACTTTAGATGAACGTTTCCAGAACGAATAGTTTCTCATTAAACAGTTAGTACACATATTGTTTTATGACA